>NC_143532.1:23323748-23601248 GCF_031878675.1 Megascapheus bottae | reverse complement strand
CACAGCACTAGCTTGGACCAACCTGGAAAATCTATCACCAGGGAAACCCCAGACACAGGCGCCTGTCACTGTAGTGAGGGGGACACTCACCAGAAGGGACTGCACCCACCCAGCAGACTGCAGGAAACCCAGCACAGAAGGTTTTGTCATTTGGACAGCAATAAACCCGACTTCCTGGACTCCACAAGCTCTCAGTTCTGCATCCACGCAGCGGGCCCTGCCTATGCCTTCCCCTGCAAAGAGCCACGTGCACCTGCAGCACGAGCCATTTGGAAGCCTTGGAAAGGCTCACATGTGCGCTCTTGCCACCCTGGATGGAGGCAGAAGTGGGCTTCTGCTAAAGCAGGGGATCAACTCAGGCTACAAGCTGGGATTCCCTGGGGGGCTTTCACAATCTTCAGGACCAGGCTGGAGACCCAAACTAATGAAACCAAAATCTCTGGTTTAATCGCTTAGACCCAGGCATCAGCATCTTTTTTTTTTTTAAGTTGGCCAAATGATTCCAGTGTGTGGTCAAGTTGAAAACTTAGTAATATTTGGGAGGGAGTGGTAAACTGAGGCTATAATGACTATCCTTGTCTCCTTCCTTCCTCAGATTCTCCTTCTTTGCATTCTCCCTTTCTTTCTCAGCATTTATGCATGCATGGAAGTGCCATATTTCAGTGGTTATAGCTCTGAGTTTACAGTCAGATCATACTTCATTTTGAATTCTGGCGTTATCATCATTAATTATACACCCCAAAGCAAGTTACTTTATCCCTCAGAGCCTCAGCTTTCTTATTCTATAAAATGGAGAAAAATAGAAGAACTCACTCCAGAGAATCTTTATGTGGATTAAATATCACAGATAAATTGCTTAGCATGATGTTTAGCAATTAGTATGTGATCAATAAATGTGCACTATTTTCCTTCTAGTTATTGTTTGCCAACATATCTGCCAGATGCTAGGAATATCAAATGTACACAGTCTGCATGATATACATTCTCACCTGGCTGATTCTTTCCACCCAATCTCTAGATAGAGAATGACCATGAATTACAGCCAGGTCCTACCCTGTTGTCAGGCTTGCATAAACACAAGAGTAGCTGATAATTGATGTACAGTTCAAAGCATGATTCCATCATAGGATCCCCACTCTATGAGGCACTGATGGTGTTAGCACTAACATTTTTTTTTGCCAGTCCTGGTCTTGAGCTCAGGACCCAAGCCCAGGATTGGCAAAAAAAAAAAAAAAAAAAAGAAGCCAAACCCCAGCTGGATATGGTGGCTCATGCCTGTAATCCTAGCTACTCAGGAGGCTGAGATCTGAGGATTGTGGTTCAAAGCCAGCCCGGGCACTAAAGACTGAGAGACTCTCATCTCCACTAAATCATAGAAAAAGGGAAATGGGGCTGTGACTCAAGGGGTAGGGTGGTAGCCTTGAGCTGAAGAGTTCAGGGACAGAGCCCAGGCCCAGAGTTCAAGCCCCAAGACCAACCAAAAAAAAAAAAAGCCAGACCCCAACTTTGGTGAGGAAAGTTGAACATGCTTGTTTTAGGGAGGCAGACTCAAGATTTCATTCATGTATTCATGTCCTGGTTTGAATCAAACCTTTGCCCCTTACTATGGTGTTATCTCTCTGGGGCTCTGAATTTTTATCTGTAGGATGGAACAAATACTACAAGGCTACCATAGGGTGACATGTTCTGTGCCTGTGAAACTCTGAGTTTAGTACTTGATGCATTTGAAAGACTGGAAATATGCCAATTATCCCAAGTGGGTTAAGATAGCTGTCCCGTCCTTAGGAATTGCTCCTCACAGCCTACACCTGCTGTAGCTAAGTAGATTCCCTGCTGTAGCTAAGTCTCTTCTGCCAGAGCTGGTTACATGTTATTTGTTTTGTGGGGTATTTGTTTTCCAATATTTTTACTAAGTAGGACAGCTCTATCAATGAGGTCTGCTGCTTTATTGGTTGCTAATTGCTAGGGCATAATTGTTGCCACATTACTTGGTGTTCCTATAACTCTCTGCAGCCAATCAAGGTGGCCAATTCTCTAATTACAACACAGCCATTCTCTGTCAACCAGCATCCAGTCAGAGCACACTCCGTGTTTAAGAACTCTTTCCAGCACTTTCAGGAGAAAGGACTTAATTGGCAAAAGAAAAAGAAGGTCAGGAAATGATTTGTAAAACATTTTCATAATTATACACAGAGATATAACCACTATTTGATAATTATAGCAATGTGTACATTTCCTGAAAATAGTTTCAAGGATCAGTCTCAGACTCAACTCCATTTCTAATGGAACAATGAGAGACAATGTCTGCAATAGTCCGATTCCTGAGGCCCAGATAGATCCACAAGGCTCTGGCATCATAAAGGTACAACTTGAGCTATTCTCGGGGTCATGCTGCTAGCACTGAAGACATTGTATAGGATTTTCATGTTATCTATTGCTCATAACCCACCTCTGTATTTATTCTACTAAAATCACAATTACAATGGGCTTGAAAGTATGTTGTAGCCATCAGAATGAAAGATTCAATTAGTAGCAATACTAAGTGTGATTTAAACCTCACAATATCATTCCCATACATCTTAAGACTATCCTTCAAAGTTCAAGTCATTACCAAGGTTTAAATTCAAGGCCTTCTGCCTTCATTCGATTTGATTCCTTTGCTGGTACTCTACCATTTGAAGCACACCTCCAACTCTGCTTATAGCTGATTAGTTGCACATAAAGCCTAACTCCTTAGCTGGATCTGGCTTTGAATCTCAATCCTCCAGATCTTATCTTCCTGAATAAGAAGATTACAATAAGGCACTTATGTGCCCAGCTAAAATCCACAGTTTTAACTTGGCTTCTGAAGCTTACATGCCCAGTATTACCAAACCCCAGCTTCAACCTTCCTCACCTGCTAGTCTTTCTCATCAGACCACAGTCTCATGGTACAGTCTCAAACAGCTATGCTGGCTTCCAACTCCAGATCTCTACCCACTGACCTCTTCTCAGTTACAAAACTATGTCCATGATAATCCTTACCAAGAACATCCAAACGCCTGACCTACACATTGCTTTGATCCTGCATAACTATAACTACCACTTGGTATCATCTTGCTAACTCATTGACAAGAAGGCAAGTTCTTTGGGGGGGCAATAGCTTCATTCACCATTTCTTGTCCCAGCCACCATCACAAGGACAATGCATCACAGGTGAACAGTTATTTAAGAAAGGACACAAATGAGTGAGAGTGTGTTTTATGAACTGGCATTTCAGTTTTTTTAATCTGCTTTTGTTTTAGCCAAGATATATGATTATATTTATTTATTGTTGCCCTATATTGTGTCATTCAATATTTTCTCTCGTTACCATTATGATTAGGACTTGCTTAAATCACGGGCCTTACACACACATACACACACACACACACACACACACACACACACACACGGGGTGGGGGGAGAGGGTTGTTGGACTCAGAGCCACAGCAAGTATGTCACTACTTATGCCATACTCACAGTCATTTTGCTTTTTCATTTCTTTTTGCCAGTCCTGGGGCTTGAACTTAGGGCCTAGGCACTGTCCTTGAGCTTTCTCAAGGCTAGTTCTCTACCACTCGAGTCACAGCACTATTTCTGGCTTTCTCTGTATATTGTACTGAGGAATCAAACCTGGGTCTTCGTGCATGCTAGGCAAGCACTCTACCAACTAGGGCCAAACTCCCAGCCCAGACTCATTTGCTTTATTCATGAATTCCTACTTACAGTTTGACTGTATTTTAAGGAAATATACAAAGCAGTAATTGAAATTAAATTGGATCATTGGGTGGTCCCTAATCCAATATGACTTGTGTTCTTATGAGAAAAAGAGGCATAGAAAAACCCAGAGTTAGACTACATGTACGGCCAGTGTAAACACAGGCATGGAAAAGCCACGATGAGGCCTTAGAGGATACAAACCCAACAGACACCTACCGTCTTGGATTTTCAGGTCTCAAATCTGTGAAGAAAAGAAATATCTGTGTTTACCATTACCTAGTCTGTGTTTCTGTGCTATGGCAACTCCAGAAAATTAGTCGACTCTCTTTATATTATTTACTTCCCTTTGCTTACATATTAGGAGAGCTCAGGTTTGGGCTGAGCCCTGGGTAAGAGCTTCTTTTTCCAGCTTCCTGAACTGACAGAGTTGGTCATGGGGTTAATGAGCAGCAAGCAAGTAGTTCCTAGCTCCACAGACACCCTGTCCTGGGTTTTGCCTACCATCGTTTTGTATTAGTCTGCTTCACATCACTGTAACAAAATACCCACTACTGTACAAGGAAGAAATCAGTCTATGATCACTTGTCCCTGTTACTTTGAGCCTGTGGTACTGTGTAAATTAGGTAGCATGTTCAGCTCATGGTAGTCAGGATGCAAAGAGAGTGACACGAAGGAACTGAAGCCCTGACACTTCCTGATTCAAGGGCAACCCCCCCTCAGTGACCTAACTTTCCTCCCACTTCCTAAAGGTTCCACCACTTCCCAGCAGAACAAGATGGAGCTGAGCTTTCAACACCTGGGTGTTCAGCTTCCAAACTAGAACAACCACCTTCTCTATTTCTGCCACACAGATCCCTTCTTTGACTTGTGTAACTTCACTCTCCTATTTAACTCTATCTTTTTTCTTCTAGATGTGTACTGTTAAACACTGACTCAATACTGTTAAGCGCTATTAAACTGGTTTAGCTTTGCCTGTTTAAAAAAATCACTAAATAAATGACATGGTTTTGTGTTTGCTTTTCTAGTGAATATATTTTCTTTTCTTTTTGAAATTTGTCTATGGAACATAGCTTTTATTTCGTTCCTTGTCAGTGCTATATAGAACTCAACTGTACAAATGTATTCCAGTGGTTAGTTATTAGCTAGGGTTTGTCAGTTATCATCTGTGTCATACTTCTTATCTCATACTTCTTAATCCAGCGCCTTAGACCGCTCGGCCACGCTACCAGCCACATCTCATACTTCTTATCTAGGTAATAGATATCCTCATTTGGATTGGACAGCCCTCTTTCTCTTCCACTCCTATGCTCTGCTCCCTAATCTTGTCCTGACTGAGCACAAAATACTGCATCTAGATGACTCAAGGAAAAGAACACTCTTCAAGCACTATCAGCAATAGATCTAAATGTTCTAGGTATAGAGGAGCAAGGTCTGGATAGATGTTGCTGAGATTCTAGCTGGTGATCTAAGTTCCACTTTCGCTTGAGAACAGAATACATGGGAAACAGACAAAGGAAGACAAATATTCTCTGGGAATTTCTAAGTTAATCACAGGGAAGTGAGTTCTCAATAGTTTTTTGTGTCTTCTAGAAACTCTGATTTCCACAACCTTTATAATTTTAAAAATCATGTTTCAAAGCAATTTAGGGTGTGGGTTTCATGAACTTTGTGGAACATTTTGATGTCACAATAATGTCAAACCTCGTGCATGGAACATTCATAAGAGCTTCAACTGGAAATAATCTAAGTATCTATCAACAGATGAATATTTAGCAAAGCGTAATGTATCCAGCCCAATGGAATGCTACTTAGTAATGAAAATAATTATCTACGAACACACTCAATAATAAGGATGAGCCTCAAAAATACCACGATTGGTGAAAAAAGCCAGATATGAATGACTATGGAGCACATGACTGTGACGATATGAAATGTCCAGAGGAAGCAAGAAGTCTAAAGATAGAAAACAGATCAGTAGCCTCCCAGAGCTAGGGCTGGGGCTGGGGGACTGCAGATCAACACGAGGGTTCTGCTGGGGTGACAACAGCGTTCAGAAGCTGGATTGTGGTAATGGTCACACAGCTCTATATAGTCCCTAAAATATATGGGGTTTTGTATTTACAAGTATATTTTATGGTATACCCATTGTTTCCTTATAAAGTCTTCAAGGCACTATTTAAAAATCTCTTCATGGGATATATACATTTATAAATCTAAACTAACTTCTAGAGGTTAAATTTAAAGTTGTCAGACTACCCTCTAGATATCATGGGCTTTAAGTAGATCATGGCTGTGTGTGTGTGTGTGTGTGTGTTTGTGTGTGTGTGTGTGTAAGCATGCCCATATCAGGGCTTGAATTCAAGACCTTATTCTCTCACTAAGTTTTCTTGCTCATGGGTGGGGCTTTACCACTTTATCTGTCTTTGCTTTTTGCTGATTAATTGGAGATGGAGTTTTCATATGGATTTTTCTGCCCAGGCTGGCTTTGAAAGATGATCCTCAAATCTCAGCTTCCTGAATAGCTAGTGTGAGCCACTGTTGCCTGACTTTATTGTATTGTTTTTAAAAAATCCACACATAATTACAGATACTTAGGACATACAGTGTGCTTTAACACATGTTGCAATAATGAACATGCTGCTTAATAATCAACTCAGGATATTTAGCAAGTCCATCACCTCATATACTTGAGATTTCAGACTGGCCTGTGATATTGCACATAGGCTTATAGGAACTTGGTACCCTGAAGCCAGAAACTCACTTCTTTGGATGGGCAGGCAAACAAAGTCATCATCCTAAAGATGGATGTCCTTCATCTTGTCATGGATCTGTGCATGTGCTTTCTAGTCTCACAGCGGAAAAGCTGGCATTTTCTAAATGTGAATCCCTACTGTTGAACCCTGTATGCTTGGTCTCAGTCATATCTGGGACTCTCAGGCTACAATGGAGTCTGCTGAAAGCTTCAGGTAGAGGTTTTTGTCAAAGATAAATGTCCAGGACCAGTGAGCAGCTCTGAGCTGGAGGAGACTCAGGATGTGGTGCCATGAATCAGCCAAGCTCCCCTAAGAGCAGACACAGCCTGCTTATTACACTCACCTTGTCATCGATCGAGACCATACAGACATCAGGCCTTACCCTGCAGGCAGCCAAGCAGCAGTTTTCAATTTATATGCAGCAAGTTGGAGCTTAGCAACTGCAGAGCTGCTGAGTAGAGGAAAGGGAGTGAGCCCCTCTCTCCCACAGCACACTGGGTGGAGCTTCCTGAATGTTCCTGTGATTTCTAGCCCATTGAAGTGGACATGCTGGGGGCATCTGCTTACCATTGAACTACCAGAGCCCAGCCAAGGCCCAGCCAGAGTCCTGTAACTCCTTGTTCAACTGATGCACTAACCACTTTCAATAGTAGACCAATGAGACAATCATGTAGGAATTCAGCTCCTTTTGGAGAGTTATGACCTGGTTGTGGTTAGCTGGTTCACTGTATACTGTTTAATGAAAAAATAATCAAACACAATAATGGGTATTCAATATGATCCAATGTTATTATGCTTCATGTGTGCATAAATTTGATAGTTCCTATACTACCATGTTTGTGAAATGCGATTTTACCACTTGGTCTAATTCTTACATTCTTTTTAGCATGTTCTGATTTTTCCATTATGCATTGATATTTTTAAACAAGTAAGGAATCAAAACAAAACAGTGAAGCACAGCAGTAGCTTCAAATTTCTCAGGGGATCACTCCTGGCCTGAAATATTCCTAAATATAAGGGACACTCAACGAGAAGCCAGTGAGCCTGGCACAGTGGCTCACACCTGTAATCCTAGCTACTCAGAAGGCTGAGATCTGAGGATTACAGTTCAAAGCCAGCCTGGGCACTAAAAAGTCAGTGAAACTCTTATCTCCAATTAATCACCAGAAAACTGGAAATGACTCTGTGGCTCCATGGTAGGGTGGTAGCCTTGAGCTGAAGAGCTCAGAGAAAGTGCCCAGGCCCAGAGTTCAAGTCCATGACTGACAAAAAAAAAAAAAAAAGATACCAGGCATGGTGGCTCACACCTGTAATCCTGGCTGCTCAGGAGGCTGAGATCTGAGGATCAAGGTTCAAAGCCAGCCCGTACACAAAAGGACCTGAGACTCTTATCTCCAGTTAACCTCTAGAAAATGGGAAGTGAGTCTTGGCTCAAGGGTAGGGCAGTAGCCTTGAGCTGAAGAGCTCAGGCACAACACCCAGGCCAAGTTCAAGCCCCATGACCCACAATACACACACATGCACACACACACACACACACACCAAACACAAGAAGCGAGTGCTCAGATATAAGCACAGCTGTCTACTGGTATTCTTGAGTGATTGGTTCCAGGACCCACTCCCAGATGTCAGACACCATGGCGCTCAAGGGCCCTATGTAAAATGATGTATGTGCCTAGAGACTCAATGCATGTCCTTTCATGTTCAAATCTCTTTTTCACTGGTTATTTCTAAGGACTTAAGAGAAAGCCATATGGCCAGAGGTTACCCATATTGTTTGAGAAATGAAGACAAGGGGGAAAACATTTGTGATGTTCAGTGCAGATTTCAGGGGCTTTTTGTTTGTTTGGTTTCGGTTTTTGCCAGTCCTGGGGCTTTAACTTAGAGCCTGGGCACTATCCTTGAGCTTTCTCAAGGCTAGAGCTCTACCACTTGAGACATAGTACTACTTCTGGCTTTTCCTGTGTACCAAGGAATTGAATCCAAGCTAGGCAAGCACCTATCACTAGGCCACACTCCCGGCCCAGATTTCAGTTTATTAATCTAAGTCTTTTCCATCTGTGATTGGCTGGGTTGATGCTGCAGAATCCATATGTAAGAAGGCCCAGTGTCTATGAACATTGCAGCTCACTTCCTGTCATTTTTCTTACCTCACATGAGCAAAATGGGATCTTCAAAGGCCTATGGTTAACATCCTATCTTTTTTTTTCCCTACACTCTCCTCAATGAGGTGAAAGTCTCAGCTGCTCTAGGTGGCACCAGGCTACATTTCACAAAATCTGTCTTTGTTTCCCACATCAGCACCAAGACTCCTTTCAATCCTACCATTTACAAACCAGAACTTGATTCTTCTGCCTAGAATCCCCCATGAGAAAACAGGCTTGGCCTACAGGTAATATAATAAGAGGCTTCTGGTGTTCATCGACCCCTTCCCACCCACTATGTGGTGTTTCAGAGAAACTTGAAGGGATTCCTGTACTGTCTGTGGGTAACATAGGCCAGCCATGGCACACACTCTGGAACTCATGCCCGTGGGTATAATGTGTGGCCAAGGGGCCCGAGTGAAGTCTCCTATACTCCAAACCACAGCATCATGAGTGAAGGCTCACTCAGGAGCCAAAGTAGACCATGTATGAACTATCAGGGCTTTTACCCAAACACAAGAGCCTCGTGTATGAAGTAATAATATCACTGTCTGTAAGCCTAGACCCTCTGTAGGATGAGATCTGAGAATCATGGTTCAAAGCCAGTCCAGGCAGAAAAGACCATGTGATTCTTATCTCCAAATAAGCAATGAAAAGCTAGAAGTAGAACTGTAGCTCAAGTGGTAGAGTACTAGTCTTAAGTAAAATGTGAATGCTAGGTTCTAAGTTCAAGCCCAAGTACCAGCTTGGTAGTACTTGAGGGTATCACAGTTAACATTTCCTCTCATTGAGATAAATATGGTTCTGTCCTTCAAATTATAGGTCACAAAGTAGGGAAGAGTTCAATCAGAAAATCCCAGTAAGACAGCCAACCTGAGCTGGAACCTTTGATGGTGAAAGCAAGGAAGCAACCACCACCGAAGGCTTCCTGTACTCTTCACCTGAATTTAGAGAAGACTATGAAAACCCACTCACTGAACTCTTTGCTTTCTGTTTAGTAGACAAAGCTGTATTTCATAGATGTTGATGGAGAAGCAATCTTCTCTCCTTGCCCCAAGCATTTCTAGTCTACCAATGATTCTTTTGGTTTTATTTTTATTATATTTTAGACAAGGCCTAATTCCACAGCCCAGGTTGGCCATGGATTTGCAATACTTAAGACTCAGTCTCCCAAACACTGGGATTTCCCATGTGTGTCACCATGCCCACAAAAAGACAGCTAAAAAAGAATAGACCCAAAGGAGCGTCTAGATGATGTTTCTCAAACTTCAATGCACATTGGAATCCTTTGCCAGTGCCTGAGAACAGATTCCTGGGCTGTACTGAGGAGATTCTGATGAGGAGAACAGTGAGGGTCTTACCTTGATTGTAGGCCAAATAAAAACAGAAGACATTTACTAAGCGGGAACACCAGGCCTTGTCACTTCATCTGTGGTGGATGGGAAGTTCCTCCCGCAGCAGAACAAATGAACCCAGGATGTGCAGAGCAAGAGGAAGTGTTCTAAGGTAATATTTACTTCCCCTTCCAAGATGGCACAGTGTCCAAACACTGTACTGGATAAGAAAGGCCACATTTGCTAACAACCCACATCAAGATTCAGTGGCTTCACACAGCACAGGTTATTCCTCACTCAAAGAAGTCTGTGACTGTATGGTAATGAAGCTGGACTGGACTGGACTGTCATATGGGGATATGACAGTTCTGGCTTCTGGGTGTTTTTGATCTCCTGTCATCTCCACACTGATTCTCCTACTATCCATAGTTTCTGCTCTCACGTCAATGCGGTACCCATAACAAATAAACAAGGCAGCCATGGTAGGCATTATTTTCCTCTTTTTCAGAAGGTGAAAGTAAGGCTTGAGAGTAAGCAATATTTCCAAATAAGAAAATAGGATAGATGGGCAGGGAGGAAATCCCAGATTGGACTCCAAGCCTGCTGTCTAGCCTTCCACCCTAATGAATGGCTTTCTGATGAAACAAAGATGGCAGCCTGACATCCTGTACCCTTCTTGTCAGTCCTCATCAAGACCAGCCTGAAATGAACCCTTCGGCACTCAGCAGAGTGTTCCTAGGGCAGTTCCTGTGACAATGTCCCACCCCATGGACATTCCCTGCAGCACTCTGGTCAAGTCTCACCCTGGCAGTGGATGCAATGTACCTTCCCCAGTTCTGGAATGCCTGCTTGCACTGGGAGAGCCAGCCGGGTGCTGGCAGGCACTGTGACCTCTGTGTCCTCTGAGCAGCATTTATGCTGCCCCACCAAGTTAAGTCATGGGTATGCAGACCATGGTGCTTACTTCAGGACTCACGTCAAGAGGGTGGGGGCACTGTGACCTTCCATGTACACACAGATGGAGGAGAAGGAGATTCAATTACTCTCCCCACGTCTACCACCGTGATTCAACTATCTCCTTCTTCCAGATCATACTGTTTCTCTAAGAAAGTAAGGAGGGGCCCAGAAGCCTCCAATGTCCATAATATCAGAGTACACACCCATCCTGGTCACACACAATTGTGACAGTGACAGCAACACATTCTGTGGTTTATTACTTCAGGCACTGAAATGGCGTTGTCCATATTGAGATTGTCGTTAGTGTTCAGTGATTTAAAACAGAGCAGGTAATCTGTAAATGTGTTAACATTTTATAGAGCTACACACACACACACACACACACACACACAGTGCATATAAAAATAAAGTTGGTGTTCTAGTTAACAGTAGTATACCAACACTGGTATTTAGGGTTTGATAATGCATTATAATTTTGCAAAATGATAACACTGGAGGAAGATGAACGAATAGTCTGTAGAAATCATCCATGTTATGTTTACATACTTGTAGGAGGAGTCTATAATCATTTCAGATTTGAAAGATTAAAAACGTAACCAGAGATGGGAAACTGGAAGAAATCAGGGGAAAGCATGACATTGTCCAAAAACAAATTATATTCATTACCTGATTTATGAAATGATAATCTCTCTGTACCACCTTAACTATGGCAACAAAATTATTCCTTTAAAAGAAGAAGGAGAAGAGGGAGGAAGAGGAGGAAGAAGGAGCGGGAGGGAGGAGGAGCGGGAGGGAGGAGGAGCAGGAGAGGTAGGAGGAGGAAGAGGTAGCCAGTGAAGATTCTCCATCCAGGCCATCTGCCACTCATCTTTACAAATACCCATGAGCTCTGAGAGAAGTCTGCATAAACTGATCCTTTCATGTAAAAAAGAAAGAAAATCTGATTAATGTGCCCAAGGGGTAGATCCAGAAACTCACCTGCCTGTCTGCACATTTCAAAACAGATGAAATTTCTTCTCTGAAAGTTAAATAAAAGCCAGTCAATCCCTGTTCGCATGCCCCTTGGAGTAGGTAATAAGCAAGAGCCCAGGTGAATTGCTATGCATTTCTCTTTAAATTCTTGGAATTTCAGTGACAGACTAAGGCTCTCATCTGTCAGCAAACTCTTCCAGGCAGAGCCATTACTTTAGCACCACAATAAAATGAAGAACATCAGGATAATCTGTCAAACAAAAGCATCTGGGAGAAGCATCGTCGACCAGAGGCAGTGTATTCATTTGACCAGGACATTTAAAAACCTATGCTCTGGCTTTTCTCCCCGAAGTCCTTACTTCATCCAATAAAATAAATTTAAAGTGCATAAATGTATATTAAAAATATCGAAGCAAACACTTGTAGCTAAATAATGTTCGCCCAGATGTACCTCCGATTTTTTTTTTTATCCTTAGACATGTTTCCTGTTCTTTCAAGTAAATAGTTCACTGGAAATGTTCCCCAAGTAGTTCTTATCTCGATATTTTCACAACAGAAGATTCTGTGTGCTACACCTAGAACTACAGTGAATAACCAGATACTTCCCGCAAAAGACCACAGATTTCCCTGCATTGTGTGAATGGCTTTCTCCTTCGGCTCCCTCTGTCAGGCAGACCCCTGTGCTCTGGCAGAGTGGGAATTCTAAGATGCAAACTATGCATCTTAGAAACGGGGGGATCCTCTGCAGCATTCTGAATGTGCTTCACCCCGGCTCACTATGGCACAGGGAAGGGACTGGAGGACTGAAGTCACACCGACTCCATTTGTGAACTTGTGTGGTTCAATGGCAGGTTATTCAATCTGTAGGTGAGAACTTGTATGTGGCACAGCTAGCTCTCCAAAAGTGCTTTGTCCCCTACCCTGTGAAAGGTGAGTTCAGGAAGTAAGAGACGGGTTACTGAGACCACGGTCCAGGCTGTGACCCTCCCTTTGAAGGATTTGTCACATACACAGCGGCCTGCTGTCCACCCTCTAGAGGCTCCAGCACTGGGTATTTCATTGCTTTCCTGTCATCTCCCTGCTCTGACAGAAGAGATTGTCTCAACGTACGCATGCGGCAGAGCCTCCTGCAGGAAGGGGACCTATTTCTGGGCCCCACCCCTAGAGTTTCTGATTCTGGGCATCCGAGTTGAGAAGTTAACAAACTCTCAAGTAGTGTGGATCCTGCCAGTCCTGGGACCCTTTTTCAAGAACTCCTGCTATAGAACAGAAGCCTTCAAAAGCATTCTGTGAAGCCAAGACCATTCGTGTAATAATGGATGGTGCAGGCTATATAGTTTCCATGGCTAACCTTTCAACTCTACCATGGACACACCAAGAAGCCAGACTCTGTATGATACACCATGCGCCAATAAAACTTTAACCATGGACGTGGAAGCTTTAAATTTGTATAATTTTCACAAAGTATTAGTCTTTTAATTATTTTTGATCCAACTGCTTCACAATCCAAGGACCATTTTTATCCCTTGGGCCACAGGAAAACAGATAGTAGATTTATCCAGCCATCCATCTGTGGTTTGTAGACCTACTCCCACCTCCACACATATCAGAATATCTAGGAAGATGTTCTGCTTCTATTTCCCTTTCGATGTAAATGTCTCTGGTCTCCTTTCTCGGCCTGGGAGTGCATTCTGGCATTGTGATCCCTGCTGTCCTTCCAGGCAGCTCCAACCCTGGTCTGGACACCCTGGCCTCAGTGTTTTCCCTTCTGCTCTGCAGGCCTCCACCAGCCTCACTCCAGCTCTTTTATAGCTGTGCACAAATTTGTCTCTGTGGCAAATTTACAGCACGCACTGCTTGTCTGAACTATTTAAAGGCACAATATTCTCGACAGTGCCATAAAGCTTTCCCATTCTGTGTGTTTTATTTCTCTATTTGAGGACCTTTTATGAAATCAGCAGCGAGGCGGAAGGAAATCATTTGCATACTTGGCCCCATACACCTGGAATTCCTTAATTTTAGGGATTAGCAAAATGAGTCTAATAAAAAGTGGGGGCCCTCATTAATCATCTCTGTAAAGTCCCCTCATTACCTGTTACTGGTACCCAATACGAGGACTCATTTCAGGAAATTCACATTGTTGCAGGTCAGTGATTGCCATTTTATGAACTGATTTGTAATTTTACATGGCATAGCTTGTGGAGTTTTTTTTTTAAGTGTTCCTGCAAGTTAAATGACTATTTTCTGTTCTCTGTTCCATTCTCTAAGATGACACATTGGTTAGAGTTATCACAGAAATGGCCCATATTGGTGATGGGTTACTCACACAGCAGACCTGACTGTGAGAGATGGAGTTGGGATCTGCTGTTATATTCCAGACAAGCCTCATGCTGCCAGTCTCTGCAGCATGAAGTAGAGAGCATGGGTACTCCTTTCTCTGATGCTCCAAACCCCACTTCCAGAGCCTTCTAGACTTGCAGATCTTATCACCCCTCCCTATAGAAGAAAATGCTTCAGTTGCTGCCAATTTTAAAAAATCTGATTAAGAGCAAGTTGACAATGTAGTCACCACGATGGCTTTCTTGAAGGACCAAGAAAATCCACTCCGAACAATGGTTACCATGTTTCCAGTTAACTCAGGGTTCCACAAGCAGCTCCTAACAGAATCAGCAAGGCATATATTGGTCACACAAAATTAGGCAATTCCCATAACTGGAAGTTAAAATAAAAGAGGACAAACCTCATATGGGAATTCTAGTATATAGGATTATTTTTTCCTTTTTTTTCCTCTAAAATACAGCAAGTATGTCACCCACCCCAAGAACAGAGAGCACCATAGCTACCCAAAGTCAGCAGCTGTAATCAGGAGAATTCTGAAGCTGAATAATGCATGCTGGAATGCTGTTTACAGGAAATGAGCAATTTATTTTATTATCCAAAATTTAAACCCTTTTAATATGCCTCCCAAGAAGATGTCTGATTTAGAAAATTGCAAAAGAGAACTTAGAAGAGGACAAAGGGTACTAAAAAATTTTACCACCATGAAGCACAGATCGAAAAAACATATATCAAAAACCTTTAGAGATAGCCTGATTAAGATTTAGTAAGTATATCTGCGTCATTATATGAGGAACCATGAGGGGGATTGACATTATACTGTTAGAACTCATAGAAATGCTATGAAATAAAAAGTTAAAATGTAAGCCTGCACTCCATAGAAGGAATAAGTCTGTTAAATCCCTTCTTTGCAGTGAATACATTGGGTGGACATGTGTTCATACTTCCTGACCAATATATGAAACTTTCTCAGAAGAATCGTGAAAGACTGCTAGCGACAGCAATGTGGAAGAGGGGAGGCTTTCATCTTTATTTCTTCTGCCTTTCTCATCTGTAACTACAACACTTTTATTCTTTGGATTATTTGTGCAGTTCACAAGCTGGTGAGATGGTTTTTTTCTGCAGTTTTAGTGAAAAAATATTTTAACAATACCTTTTCTTGGTGAGAACACAAAGGTAGATGGATATTTATGTACATATATATATCAAGATAGAGATAGATTAATTTATCCCTCTAGTTAATTTTAATTTTTATGTATACCATGTTCATACATATGCCCTGCATATGCAAATGTGTCAGGAACATATGTAAATGTGTTCCTAAAGAGGTACAACATTATTGACTTCTGTAATTGGGTTGTTGCTGTTATTATTAGGGTAATCTACATTTTTTTAACCTAGACATTGTCCTCTTAGTGTGGTTTGCTACTTGACAGTTCCCTTCATCTATCAGATTGGAAAAACTGCCCATGAAGTTTCAGAAAATAGTCAAATACCAATGAATATAGGAGATCCTTTAGGTCCGTCTTTATCTTTAGGAAAAAATAGTCTCCACAGTACTTTGTGCAGACTTTATTATCATCCTAAAGACCATAAATTAAGGACAAGAAGAATCCAAAAGCTTATATGGCCAGCCCTTTTATGTGACACACAAGGAAGGGGAGCTTGTATGTGATATGGTATGTCACATCAACATAGGTAGTGAAGATTCTGAGGTTGGACTATCCTACATCTAATGATCATATTCCCTAGCTTTCTCTGACATGGTTTTGTTAACACCAACAGTTGACACATAAGGGAGAAAGCAGAGTCCTGAGAAGGAGCAGGAATGGCTGATTCTGGTGAAAGGTAAGTCATCCATGAATACCTCCTCCTCACAATAGCTGGGTCACTGAGGAGGAGTGTGCTAAAAGTGCAATGCAGAGCCACATAGATAGATAGATGATAGATAGATAGATAGATAGATAGATAGATAGATAGATAGATAGATATCTAGCATGTGGATTTGAACCCAGGGCTTTGCTCTTGCTTGACTTTCTTACTTAACTTGAGTCATACCTTCTAGGATACTGTCTAGGATCTCATATTTTTCTGCTTGGGCTTGTCTAGAAGTAAGATGCTATAAAACTCAGCCTCTTGACTAACTAGGGTAAAAGTCATCTGTCTAAAACTTCTTTTTTAATATGTGATCAGGTCCTAGGGCTTAAACTCAGGATATACAATCTCACATGGCCTTTGCTTTTCTTCTTCTCTTTCTTTCGTTCTTTCTTTCTTTTTGTCTGTCTGTCTTTCTTTCTTTCTTCTTTCTGTTGAAAAAAAAGGGAGGGATCATATAGGAGGTATAGAGATGTACCAAAATATCCATTTGCTCTATTGACTGGCAGGTCATTATTTCGCTTTAGCAAAAAGCAGTAGCATGTTGAAGATGCAACAGCCCCTGGCTGAGCTGTGTTTTAATCCCAGGCTTGTCTGAATTCTATACTCACTAGCTTTTCAAAGGACAATGATCAATCAGGCCAACTTTGTTAACTTTACATTTTTGCTCAGCAAAGGAGAGATTTTGAAAGTTTGTAGCCCATTCATCATTTGGATGACGTCAGGGATAAAGGAAAACATTCTGCTCATTACAGAGGGGATAGGGAAACTGCATTTATTGAGTGTTTAATAGGATGTATGTACTTAGCATACACTATCTCATTAGAATTAAATCTGACTGGAGGTTGCTTGAATGATCAGTGGTGTTCACTCCAAAAATAGGTGATTTTCAGGAGTAAAGGAGAGAAGGGAAGCTTCTGGCACAGCTGCAGTTTTTGACCTGGGAGTTTCTCAGAATGGGGGTCCAGTTCCTTCTCCTCTCTTGAAGAGTCCTCAGGTACACCAACATGGCAAATCATAAAGAAGAGCGAAAATCTATTATAGGCACACTGTAGTACCGACTCTGTCCAGAGAGCCTTACTTTGGTCTCATTTTATACATTCACTAAGTCCTTGAGGAGATCATTTTTATTAACTCTTCTCACAGACAAAGAAACTGAGGGTCCTGGAGAAAAAGAAATCCCTAAACTCACAGAACCAGGAGGTGATGAGGCCAGGATTCAAAGCCCAAGCTTGAAGTTCTAACCTCACCATCCTAACACTCACCCTGAGAAGCAAAAAATTAACCAAGAGCCACTTGTGCTGATAGTGGCTGTTTATTCCCAATTTGTGATTTTATGAGATATGGTTTGTGGTTTTGAAGGTTAGAACTTCTAAACAATATTTTCTGCTCTCACTACATCCGGTTCATCCTAAGACCAGCAGAGAATTTGACATTCAAACCCTGTCATCCACCCTACCGGCTCTTTCTTTCCCTCAGCTGAAAGAAATCAGAGACTAGTTGTCTCTGACCCCATTATCCAAACAGTAGCAAAGACTAGTTGGATTGAACCAACATATGAAACTCTAGACATTGCCATCTCTCCCTACTCCAAGATGATGCCCTAATAACGGGTTAGTACATACCACAGATGCCAGCTAGAGCTTCATTAAATCCATTTATGCATCCTCTTTAGCCTGCAGCTAGGATATACTCTCAATCTGTGTTCCTGGTACCTGTGACTAAGAGACGAGTTCTGGCCAACCAGAAAGGAGAAGAAGCTATTTGTGTCACCCAGATGTACTATACACTATTCCATTGCCCCATTCATTTCCAAACAACTGGTCTACTCTTTCCTCTCTTCCAACTGAACATCCACACACGGGGTGTTGTGGAAAAATCACCCATGGAAGATGGCAGAGTCACCCCACACAAGGAAACAAGATTCCTCTCAAATCACTGTTTAGAAAGAGTTCTTTGCAGATCAAGATTATCAAGGTGCAATTTTACATCAGAAAGAAACTTGTACTTCAAAATGCACAGATATTTGGGTTGTGGTTTACAAGAGCTCTTCTGACCCTAATGAGTGTAGTTATTGCCTCAGTTAAGAAAGCCTTCAGTGAAAATAACAAAACATGGCTCTGTGGAGCTAGGAGGGTGCGGGCAGCAGACTAGAACTGGAATGGTGGCTGGTGATAGTGCTCTAGAGTCCTGAGGGATACTTTGCTCCAGGAAATGGCTGGTGATTCTCCACACTGCAATCCTTTGTCCATGCTATTATGCTGGTCAAAGGAGAAGTTAGAAGGATGGTATTAATATCAGGACAAGAGGAAACCTCCCCCAAACTTACTGGTAAGCATCTCATTGGTCACAACAGAGCCACCTGCCTATTTCCAGAATTGACTACTTAATGTGACTATTAATCGTACCAGGGACACTGGACTTCTGGGGAAAAAAAATGTGCTGGTAGATTTTCATAGGGATGGATAAGGCTTGATAACTGACATCATCTTAAGAATATGCATCACTGACACATAGGATTTCAGTAAAGAAGTATTACTAAGAGTCTTCCATTGATTCACCTAAAAGCCAAGTATTTGATATATCCAATCATATACACTTTTCTATCTACTGTACTTCCCTTCTGTTTACAGACACTATGTTCTCCAACCCGGATGTCTGAACAATGTGTCCAGGATTTTAATATTTAATTCCAAAGTTGTAATGGATTAGATAAGGATGTTGCTGGAGCTATTACCTGAAATGCACAGCTCTGGTTAACAGTGGAGACACTTGCCTATAGAAAGAAAAGGTCACCTCACAAAGCCAGCTTGAGTTTGTTCTCTCATCACTCTGCTTCCTGATCTCCTCTCACCAACTCAGCTCTCCCCTATTTCTCCTCATGAGCCTCAGCTGCTGTTCCATAGTAAAAGACAGAGCTCCAGTGTCTTGGATGCAAGGTGGTTTGGACCAATTGTATGGACATTCAGAAGCTATGAAAACACTACACATGGGAAACCTAGCTGGAAATCAGAGAGCACCACCACCACAACAGGTAAACTGCTATGTATTCAGTACATTTGGAAATGGAGCCGTAAGTTTGCATTTGTAGATTTGCAGAAGAGAAATACCTATTTGAATTACAAAGAAGTATTATGAAGATAAGCTACCACCTAACCTCACCCATCAGCTTCCACAGAGGAAATAAACATTAGCCAAAGCACACTACTGGACAGATTAGTCATGTAAGCTGCTGGAACCCACCATGTCTGCAGCAGGTGAGCCATGGAGAATGGGTGAGAGCTTTGTGACTTGAGATTCTTCAGAAGGAAGCAGAGTCAATGGTGGTAGACTGGCAATAGGTGAAGGTTGGAATCCTGAAGCTTATTTGGAATCTTCAAGCAAAGATCCATAAAAACAGAATTAATCAATGTCTAAAACTCAAGACATTCAAGTCTATTCCTAATCTCCTTTCTTGATTCAAAAATAAATACTATATTACAATTTAGCCTAAAAAGGAATCACTAGCCCCATCAATCTACACAACACTGATGACTAGAACAATTTGGAGTGTTAGGTCCTATTTGAATCTTTCTGTGTTAATCAAAACAACTTTCCCCCTCCCACCCTCAGTGCTTGAGGTTTTGTTTGTTTCTTTTTGTTTTTAGTGGAAAATAGAGACAAACATCAAGGTTGAACAACATTCTATGAGAGCTCTGGAAACAAAATGGAAGTCAGGTATAAAAACAAGCATTTTTGATCAGATTTTAAGCAAATAGAGAGCCCCGTTTATATTGAACAAACACATGGTAGTTGCAAAATGTGTGGCTTTTATGAACAAAAGAAACCATAGACAAGTTGTGTGGTTTTAAAACGATAATAATTTAATGGAAGTAAAGAACACTTGTCCTTTCCCGTTTGGACGAGAAAAACTAGGATATGTTTAATAATGGGGAATGAAATCCACTTAACGAATCTGGAGTCACTTGGTCCTCAGAGATATGTACACTGAATTACATTTCCACCTGCACTACTTAATTTAGGAATTGATTGAACGCAGTCAGGTAGAGAGGCTTTTTTTTATTACTTTTTTCTCCCACACATGATTATGAGTGATAGAAAGCTCAGCAAAAGGAAAATTATAAATAGTACCTAGTCAAATTATCTGCTAAAAGAAAATAACATTTCTGTAAGACTCAGGCAATATCCTCAAACTTCATATGTATGTGTGCATGTGTGTACACAAATATAGATATAGCCAGTCCTGGGCTTGAATTCAGGGTACTGTCCCTGAGTTTCTTTTGCTCAAGGCTATCACTCTACCACTTGAGACACAGTGTCAATTTCAGCTTTTTCTGAGTAATTTATTGGAGATAAGAATCTCACAGACTTTCCTACCTAGGTTGGCTTCAAACCATGACCCTCAGAGCTCAGCTCCTGATTAGTTAGGATTACAGGCATGAGCCATGGACTTACAGCTATGCATACCTTTAGCCTAGCCATTGAATTTCTGGGAACCTATCCTAAGGGAATCATTTAAGAAAAGAGGCAATTCTTTTAGAATGCTAAAATTTCCATGCAAAGAAACACAAACTAGCTTCTTTGAGGACGGGAATTGTCTGTCATTTAGCTATCCCAGCCATTCCACCGTTCCCAGACATTAGTCAACTACCAGACTTATAAATGAAGCCATCTTTGATTTTTCAGACCACGTTATTACAATAACGGAAGTGACATGGGTTATACAAAACAAGCAGAAATACACCCACCTCGATTCAGCCCAATGTACTGACGATCCACATGATCACCACTACAAACCACACCATGTGGTCTATGTCACATCTATCCTGGAGCTAGCCAGGCATTCCAGACTCTGTCATCTATACCCCTAAAGATGCTATTGACCAACCACAGTGTCAGTTAGAACACCTCTGTGAAATGACCCAAGATTTAGCTGATGCCAGTTAGCTAAAATGATATACTGGCTTGCTTGAGCTACCACAACAAAGCACTGCAGACTGGCTGTCTTAAATAAGAGAAGTTTGTCATCTCACAGTTTTAGAGCTTAGAAGTCCAAAGTCAAGATGCTATGTTCCCTTCTGAAGACTGCAAGTGAGGCTTGGGGGACAGTACTTCCAGACTCTCTCTATGGTTTGTCCTAGTATCTGCCCTCCATGTCACTTCTCATTATCTTCCCCTTTCAAATGTGTTCAAATGTTCCCTTTACATAAGAACACAGTTGTATCGAGCTCATTTTAACTTGATTGACTTGTCAAAGTGTTATCTCCACATTGAGGGACCTTCTGATGCCCAGAGGCTATGATTCCAGCATACAACATGTAGGGACATGATTCCATGCACAATTGTGACTTCAGTGCAAATAGCTGTGTGCCTCAGTGTCCAGGGCGGGAACACTAAGAGGCTACAAAACCTGATTTCAAGCCTCTTCTTCGAGTTTCTTTATCTCTGTCCCAGAAAATGAACAATTGGTGCTCATGTATTTGAATTCAGTGTCGATTTTTTTCAGGTAGCAAAAGAGCTTTTTTTTTTTTTTTTTTTTTTTTGATCTCCTTTTTGCAGACAAGAGCTCCCAAATTTAGCTGGCCACCAGTGATGCAGGCTTGTGATTCTAGCTACTTATGAAGCTAAGAACTGAGAATCATGGCTCAAGGCCAGCCAGAAAAGATAAACCCAAGAGATACTCGTCTCCAATTAACCACCACAAGGCCAGACTTGGAGATGTGGCTGAAACAGTAGAGTGTCTGCCTTGAGAGAAAAAGCTAAGGGAAAGCACACAGGACTCTGAGCTCAAGTCCTAGTACACACACACACACACACACACACACACACACACACACACACGCACACACGCAATCCTGCACCAGCAGAAAGAGAAGATGGTAGAGGGTCTTAGGAACTTGGGGTCTCTTGTGTACTCCCACCTCTTCAGACACTTGCCTACTAGAAAGAGCTCTCCTGGCTTTGCTTCCTATTCCGTCCATTCTCAACTTCCTTCAGCCTCAGCACCCACAGCTGTTCTGTCTCATTTCTTCTCCAGCAAATCTTTCTCCACAATACCAACTCTTTATTGTAGATGTTTCCCTTTTTTTGCACTTGCAAAAAACAATAACAACCCCAACAACAATCTCTGGCCAAGCACGCGTGCACGTGTGTGTGTGTGTGTGTGTGTGTGTGTGTGTGTGTGTGTGTGTTTAATGCTGACACTAGGACATGGGCATTCATTAATTATAAAGAAGAAAAAAAGCAAGTCACAAGAGTTGAAGTGACTCTCCCCTGTCCCAGGGTGGTTGAGTGGATGAGCCGAGATTTAAGCATAATGCACACTATGATACTGAATTCCAAAAAGGAAGGGAGAAGCCTCTAGAAAATCCATCTCTCCTGCAATGAAACCACCTCTCTCTGCACACATGCACATCCCTAAATCTTTGACTGTCAGGTGTCTCTTACAGAAGGGAAAATAAAATGGTATTTCACCTGAAAGCAAAAAAACCAGTTCACAGATTCCATGGTTCTACAATTTGTCTTAACCTTTTTCCTTCCAAGAATGAATGTTTCTAGTCCACTGTCAGGGGTAGTAACAGCTCTCTTGGCTGCCACCCAGGAGTCCCAAACTCCACCCCGGAGTCTCCTGAGTCTCCAGCCAGGAAGGATGCAGGACTCTTGGGTGGCCTCAGCTAGAAGGGCTGCCTTGTGCTCAGGTACAAGCAATACTAGGATTAACCCTGGCAAGGTGGGGTTTTGACACCCGCCAAGTAGGAATACAAGGGGGGATATCATTGTTTACTCTCCTAAGCCTCTGAAAGGAAGTAAAACACACTGGAGCCAATAACCCAGCTGTGAGTCACACAAGCTTGTAGACCTTAGTTACTTTGGAGGCTAAAATCTGGAGAATCATGGCTGGAGGCTAGCTCAGAGAGAAAAGTTGTCTAGGATTCCGTCTCCAAAAATAATCAGCCAAAAGCTGGACTAGAAGCATGGCAAAAGTGGTAGAACACAAGCCTAGCGAGCATGAGATTTGAACACTAAAAAACATACGTTCTCCTTAAGGACCTTTGCTTCTTCCTTTGATTCCTGCATTCATTTAGTGGATGCATCTCCTTCCCACAGGCCAGAAAAGACAGCATGGGATTTTCTGGGTTTGTAAAACTACTCAGGTACCTTGCACAACAGCACGCTTCTCAGTATCTTCTCTAACACTAACTCATTGCTAATCGGGGTTCCTCAAAGGGGACCCAAAAGATCTTTAGTGCACATAGCTACAGCCAGCTACTTCCCATAGTTTGGAGAGAAAAGCTGAGGCTTTTGTTTGGTTTGGTTTTTCAGGGATAGGGATGGAGCCCAGAGCCTTGCACATGCTAGACAGGTGCTCTGCCCCAGAGTTACATCCTCAAAGCAAGCCTAGCTATTCACTGGAAAAGCAATACCACAACTGTGCCCTCTCCTGAGGCCCCGAGGCCCAACAAGGAAGGGGAGAAGGAGGCTGGATGACTTTTCTTCAATGATGGTCCTCTCCCCATCACTCAACTTTACCTCCACAGTCAAGTCATCAGTACTAATTGCACAGTGTGTGTTTGAACAGTCATTACTGTCTGGAGAAGTAGCTCGGTTATCAACTGTGCTTGTCTACTAGGCGTGAGGCCCTGGATTCCATCCTCAGCACCGAAAAATAAATCATTAAAAGAACAGTCTGGTGAGATACCTCAGCTACTCTGGACTTTTCAAGTCTGAGGCCAAGCCAGGAAAAAGCAAAAAGTAGTGAGACGCTATCTCAAAAAAGAGTCCTTGTCTAACAGGAATGATGCCTTGGGTTCAATTTTAATTACCATTAGAATACATATAATATTCAATGAAAATAAATGGATTCATATTTCCATTATATTAAAAATGGCTTTTTAATGCACGCAAGCCAAACCCACGCTAGCATTGCTTTCCACTCCCTGTAGTTTTTGTCACAACAGAATCCAATCTCATGCTTAAAACCAGATCACTGTCTGTCATTTTGGTGCCTCCACACCTTTGTGTGAAGCCCCTCCTCCTCTCCTCTCACTTCCTTTCACCCCTTCTCTCATTCATCCCATCGCTGGCTTGGTTTCCCTGCCCGCCTATCTGCTGACTCACAGTCCATCCCTCCAGCAAGGAGGACTCTCTAAATCCCCTCCAAAGCTCCGAGGAAGGTCACAGGCTTTCCCTTACCTCCCCCACTCTGTGGCCTACCTCTCACAGTACAAAGGATTTCACTCAAGCACACTTGAGCTACACACGAAGAGACCAGGGAGACGCTGTCTCATTCTGCAGGCTGGCTAGCCAGGAGGCTGACAGTTAGATAGAAGCAGGACTTCCTTTTGCAGATGTGCAAAGATCAAAGAACAGCTTCTAAGCCTGCCCTCCGCCTTTCCCCTTGCTTCTTCATAGGAAAATTAAATTCTGTGGTAATCATATTCATTGTATTAATTTACATATACATCATGTTTTATAAGATTCCCCAGAGTAAGGTAATTAGCACATTCTTTTCCAACTGTGTGTCTCTTTCTTTCCTTTCCTGCTGGCACTGGAGCCTGGTAATGTTGGGCAACAGATGCTTTCTCATGGGCCCTTGGCTGGTGTCACCAAGACTTAGCGTGATACCCTCCCTTCCCCTCTCCTCTGCGGTCTTTTCCTCTTTATTTTATTTTGCCAGTTCTAGGGCTTGAACTCAGGGCCTGGGCACTGTCCTTGAACATGTTTTCCTCAAGGCTAATGCTCTGCCACTTGAGCCACAGCACCACTTCCAGCTTTTTCTGAGTATGTGGTATCAAGGAATGGAATCCAGTGCTTCTTGAATGCTAGGCAAGCACTCTACCACGAGGCTACACTCCCGGCCCCTCCTCTCTATTTTAATAGAAAACTCCCTACAGCCAAACTCTTCCGTTTCTCCATTCTCTGCTGGAATGAACAGACATCTTCTGCAACACCGGTGAATCAGCAGTCACAGGGAACTGCTACATTGATCCTGTCCATCAATTCTCATCCTCTCAATGGCAAAAGGCCAATCCTGCAAGCTGATGAAGCAAGGGAAGGAAAGCAAACGGCGAGGCCCTGGGACAGGTGAGGGTAGGGGCTTTCTTAGGAACAACAAGCTGAACCAAACAAAACCAAATGCAGGTCACACAAAACCATGGAATGCAGACACACACACACACACACACACACACACACACACACACACACACACACACACACACACCACAATGTTTGCCCAGCAATGCAGACTTTACTGAGCACCTCTGCAAACACACGGCCTTCGTAAAATGTATTCATCCTTGTGAAAGAGGATTAGGCTCACATTTTGAGGTCAGAACTTTAAAACTGGACTATAGTCATTCCCGTTTTCAGATTCAGAGGTGGAGGACAAGACGTATCTTGGGAGCCAGCTAAGATCCGACTACAGCTACCAAGTTCACCAGGATGTTAAAATGAGTCTTTGTGGCCCACCTTTTAAATGTTCTGCTATTGGAACACACCCTACAATCGATGTGTATGTTTAACCTGGCAGATTTCCTCTCTTTTTTGTTTTCCTCTTGAAAGGTTATTATTGGATCAGTGGCATCTCTTACAGTCAGTAGTGTCGTAGGATCCAGGAACTTGAGGGCATACACTTGTGGGAATGATGAGTGGATGGTGGCTGGGCATGTTCCTTCATTAGCATCCCACTACTTGCTTGTCTATACCCACTGTGCAGCTCTGGGTCCTAGAAGAGCCTTCTGTCTAGACTCAGCACTCTCTCCACAGTACAGTGTTTAGACAGTCACATTCCTGCATCCTTCCATCACTATGCTAAATGGAGAACCGCAACTAGCTCCAAGCATTGCCAAGAAGTTAAAAGGATCTGCTCTTCTCACCACATACTGGCTCACACTTCTCATCCCAGCCACTTGGGAGGCTGAGATCTGAGGATCACAGTTCAAAGCCAGCCTAGGCAGGAAAGTTCCTGGAGACTTTTATTTCCAATGAATCATCAAAGAGCCAAAAGTGATGTTGTGGCTCCAGTGGTAGAGTGCAAGACCTGACTATAAAAGCTTATGGTGGGGACTGGGAGGTTGGCCTAGTGGTAGAGTGCTTGCCTAGCATGCATGAAGACCCAGGTTTGATTCCTTGGTACCACATACATAGAAAAAAGCCAGAAGTGGTGCTGAGGCTCAAATGGTAGAGCTCTATCCTTGAGAAAAAAATCCAAGGACAATGCTCAGGCCCTGAGCTCAAGCCAAGGACTGACAAAAACAAAACAAAACAAAACAAAACAAACCTTATGGAAGTCATCCCTGGTGGCTCATGCCTGTCATCTCAGGAGGCTGAGATCTGAGGATCAAGGTTCAAAGCCAGCCCAGGCACAAAAGGACCTGAAATTCTTATCTCCATTTAACCTCTAGAAAATGAGAAATGGGGCTTGGCTCAGGGACAGCCGAATTCAAGCTCCATGATCCCACCAAAAAATAAAAATAAAAAGCTTGTGGACATGTTATACCTAGGCCCTAATTTCAAACCCCAGAAACAGCCTTAATTATTTTAATGCTTCTCTTTTGCTAGGATTTCTCTTGAGGATCAGAAGGAACCCCCCGAGGGGAAGCCCCCTCCTTTCTCCACACACAATCCTACAGTTCACTTTCTTTTGTGTTGTAGTTTCCATTCCAGACACCCAAGCCAGGGACTAAATGGATTCCAGAGCCCTCCCCCACCACACACACACACACACACACACACACACACACACACACACACACACACTAAGTCTGCCAGTGAAGAAAATGTCTCATCATTCAAGCAAGATTTCTTTACAAACTCCTTAATTTCACCTCCCTGAATTTTACGCTGAATTTTGTCAGTTTATAAATTTTCACTACAGCTTGGCACTGGGAAGAGGAGGGAGGGGGCAGATAATCAAACCTACGGGCGTTTTACACACAGACACTGAAAAATAAAGACCATTAGCAAAAAGTATAATTAAATTAAAATGCCAACTTGCCAAAGAAGCTCAGTAAATGGGAAATATATCAAACTGTGATAATATAAAGGGGCTATTTCTCAAAGCGTAAGAATGTCAATGGAATAAACTCTGATAATTTGCTGACTTTTATGCTGACTGTAGAGCAATAGCTTAAAAATAAATGATTACAATAATATATAGAACCAGGTAGCCTCTGTACAATTGTTTAACCGTAATAATACCACAAGCCCTAGAAAATAATCATATGAGCCCAAATTTCTCCTTTTGGGTTCGTTGACCTATCCCAAAACTCCAGGGGAAATTTTTATTTGAAACTGGATCTACTTTCTTAGGTCTATTCAGCCTAATTTATTTCGAATGTGTGTTTGCTGGTTAGGGTTAACATATCCAGTTAACGATAGGTGAATATTCTCTACAAGTAATCCCGTAACAAGGCCATGGTTCTTTGTAGAATATTGAAAATTACTTTTGGCATGCAAGTTCGCTTTTTTAATTCCCCTTTTAGTGTGCAAATAACCTTTGAAAACCTGCTTCTAGGTGTTTATGTGTCAGGACAGTATCAAAAATTATTCAATTGCCAGATCACATGTCAACACTTTTCTATTACAAAAGCCACAGGAAAAAAATTCCTTATTCTCACTACTCTGCTGCCCTCTAGTGGAAAGCGAGCAAATCCTCGCCTTCCTTTCAACTTACTGGGACCAAAGCATGGACTGTCATTCCAATGTATCTCTTACCACCAGGGTTAAGTGGCACTTCAGAAGTTGTAGAATATGAACTATAAGCAAGCCTGGTCACCGCTGGAATCTCTCGACATGGGCACAGTTGTCAAATATATTCTAAGGCTTTAAGAATCATCTGTGGGCTACTGAGTGGTATAGGAAAGCGTTCATATAGTGGGTCATTGGAAGTCCAGTAATGGTTCAATCTGTCTCACTAGAGTCAAAAGTCATAGGTCAGAATTTCAAAAAGAGGGGGACAATTAAAAACTCACCCAAGTTTCTCACAATGCATGATTTCAAGCAACAATACAGGCATTCAAAGTGTTGGTTGAGTAAAAAAAAAAAAAAAGGAAATAAAGAAAAAGAAAAAAAAAAGAAAAAGACATTGCATGCATCAGAGTACACCAATTGTATAGTTTCAACACAGCCCTTTGCATTCTTATTTCTCATCTGATGCAATGATAGAAGCCATCGTGATTGGGATTACAAACTTATCCCCAAAAGAGTCTCCTGTGTTGAAGACCTGCTAAGTGGATCCAATCTCTGAGAGGGGATTTCATGGATAAACTAATCTATTCATAGATTTGCAATTTTCTGGTGTTTCTGGAGGATATCTAGAAAAAGTGGCTCAAAAGAGTTATGCTTATTTTTTTCTTGTGACAATATTGGACTTGTTCTCTCTTGGCCTTTTTCCTCGAGGCTGGTGCTCTTCTAATTGAGCCATGCCTGGAGATGAGTCTGATGGATATTCCTGTCTAGGCTGGCTTTAAACTGTGATCTCCTAAGCTCAGCCTCCTGAATAGCTAGGATTATGCAGGCATGAGCAACCAGAACCCAATGAAAGGTCATACTTTTGAAGGGTACCTTGCCAACTGCCACCCCTCACACATGCACACACTGTCCCCTCACTGCTTTGCTTCTGGAAAACTTTGAGGAGCCACCAGGAGCTTCTGGAAAACTCTGCAGGCCACAGTCATATACCCTACCTGGCTTCAGGCCCAAAGAAATGGATCCAGCTGTGCTTGCACTGGAAGTTCTGAACCTGTGGGCCAAAATAAATCTGTTTTTCTTTTAAGTAGTTTCACTCAGGGAGTTTTCACAGCCAGGTATAGCTGACAGTGAAGTCCAGAGAAAGAGAGGAAGAGATTTGCCAAAGGAACAATGGCTACCCGGCAGATCCTGGCTCCTATAATCCAGTCTAGGCCTCTCCTCAATGCAATATCACAACAGAAACTTTTCACAATGTGTATTTATTTAATTTTATCCTTTTATTTTACGTATCTCTGTCAGAGATCGAGGCCTACAACACATTGTCATAGCCATGTGCAATGGGCGTTCACAGGTAATCTGGCAACGTCACGACTTTTTAGGTGTAAATGGGAATGAACCCAAGTTTGACATCTCCACACCACACTGTGACTCCAAGACTTCCAGTCTATGTTACCAGGTGTCACTGTCTGTGTCATTGCCTGTGGCTTACTTTGGGGCCTGCTGGACTCGAGGCAGAGGCATGACCCAGCAGGCACATAGATGCCTGTTGATTCAATTAGAAGTGCTAGAAATCACTTTTATTTAAGCTCGGTTGGTGAGAACTAACACATCCAAATGCAGATGTGAAGTGGGCCATGACTCCATTGGAACAGATTTAGCTTCACGGATTACAGGATCATTTGCCACCCATGTTTCAAGAAGATTGTTTCATGCAAGTCTAATAAATCAAACATCCAATCATGGAGACACACAAGCTGAAGCAGGGAATGGATTCCCTAAATGTCATGATGAAGGTGGCATTACTGCTCAGTGTATGGAGATAAATCACCCCATAGGGCTAGGTATGTTGGTACTCCGGTATAACTCCAGCAACTCTAGAGGTAGAGATTGGGAGGTTGGCAATTCAAGTCCAGCCTGGGAAAAGACTAAGGAAATCCCACCTCCACTCCTCCTTATACACACAAGCTCAATGAAAAGGCTGGGCACATGGTGGCTAGTTCCTGTGATACACGCCAAATGGAAGGCATAGAGAGGAGAATTATGGGCAAAGCTTAACCTATACAAAAAATGCAAGAGCCTAGCAGAAAAGCAACCAAAGGACTGGAAATGTGGTTCAAGTCATTGATCACTTGCTAGAGCAAGATCCTGAGTTAAAGTAATAGTTTTGCCCAAAAAGAAAATGGGAGGAAGAGGGAAGTCAGACTGACTAACAGACACACATACACAACATTGAGGAAGAGAGAGGTTTTATTGGATAAATACCTGGCTGGGCCATGTGTCTTGCTCTTGACCAAAGTGATGGTTCCAGAGCTTCACCCTTGTAATGTTAATTTCTCAGGAGGCTGAGGTCTGGAGGATTACACATCGAAGGTAGCTTGGGTAGAACAATTCCGAAGACTCTGTCTCTAAAAATCGTGAGCAAAAGGCAGGGCTAGAGGTATAGCTCAAGCAGCAAAATGCTAACCAGAAACACCAAGGAAATGCAAGGCCAGTTCAAACTCCAGTTATAGGTGCCATCGAAATGAAACGATAGCCTGTATTGTGAAGTAAAACCCTTGAAAATCACAGTCCCCCACTCCTGTCTTATTTGCCTGCCAAAAGGGGCGCAGCATATCCGATACAGAATGAAGCCTGAAGTGAATCCAGATCTCTCCCACGATGCTCATGTCTTATGAGCAACCACACCTCCCCTGTCATAAGTCCTAGAGCACTGGTGGTTATTTGTTACTTGGTCGTAAAGTCACACAGCTTGCCCTAATCTGACAAATACACTCATGTCTTCAGTACCCTTTCACTTTACTAGCATGGAGGGATCACTGCAGACAAGGTCTTAAGACTCGGCAACACAGAATTTAGGCGAGGACTGAACTAAATAACTATTGTGATCTCTCAACATCTCAATATTCTGTAAGCCAACAGATCCTCATATCTTGGCCTCCTGAGTAGCTAGTATTGTAGGTGTGAGCCGCCATCACTCACTCGGCTACCCTTCCCTATCTGTGAAAACTTCAGTTTCAGTAGTAGAACAACTGTGAGATCTTTCCAAACCCTTACATGGTTCCTTTAGCTTCATGATCCTGTAGTTTCAAGAAACTTGCTGAATAACAAATGCTGAAAACATGCTCCCTAGTAAATAAGAAAATGCACTGTTTCTAAATTAATTGTGATATGAAAGTAAGAAGGTTTTACTGTCAGATGTATATTAACATGGAGCTCTCCTATGGTTTGAAGACTGCAGTCTGGAAAATGAAATGTTTAATTCTGGGACAAATTATCTTTCTCATGAGCACTGTTTTATATTATGGAGCATATATAAGTTTAAAATTACAGAGTTATAGGTTTTACTGTGCAAAATACTGACCTAGGCTAAACACCAACCTTCTTATCCACTTTAAACAAATATGGGTGTTCAAAGAAAATGATCTGTAAAGGTGGAGAAGCTATGTTATTTACAATGTAGTATGAATTCATTAATCACTTCAGAAATTTGGTTCCCTCTTATTCATACATGTACATTGGAATAATTGTTCATTTCTTATCTATAGAAATCTTCAGTTCCTAAAATTTCTACTTGGTGTATTTCTGAGAACTTTGTCCTGGAACTTTGTTTAGATCCCAACTACATACCATGTGGACCAGTGCTGGCCAAATCAGTTAGACTTCCTTTGCTCCCAGGGTCTCAAAATGGATGCTTAGTAAATCATACCTAAATCTCTTTATAGTTGAATCCAGAAATAGATTAAAAATTTGTACCAGATGAAATTGTAGTAGAAATGTCATAGGTAACACACATCTGAAGATCTCAAAGATATCCTGAAAGCCAGGTCACCATTTCCATGCTTAGACTCTGGTTCCACATCATGACAGAAGCCTTGGTATCCATTCCTTTGGCAACTCAAGTTTACTTTGGAAATGTTTTGGTATTAGAAGCTCCTGGTCCTCAATCTTTATCTTTCTAAATAGCATTCTTACAGTGATAACAAGACCAGAGAGATTCACACACACACACACACACACACACACACACACACACACACACACACACACCTACCCCAGAATACCAAGACCAATCCATTCTCTTCTCCCTAAAGGATAGTGAATCTTCTTTCCATCAGAAGAAGCTGGAAGTCATGGCTCTTCCCACTTATCTGAAAGACTGCAAACTTGAAAGGATAAATCAAAAATCTCTTATTTGCCCTGGAAGTGACAAAGATGACACAAAAGACTGACACCTTTCACCTTCCCAATCATAGCAGCTGGCTTCTGAGGAATGGCTTCCGGGGATGAGAAGGTGGGGGCCAGCCACAGAGAGACAGCTGTTCCACCAGAGAGGGAATTTTAATCAGGGTCAGACTGAAGCTGGTGTATGCCTCTGAAATATGAACAGACAATGCTGAATGTCATTCTCGGATTTTCGGTTCCAGCCTGAGGTTTCCATAACTGATCCTTTCTTGATTGCCATTTATCTCTATGGCCAGACCTTGGTCCTATCCATCCTGTATACAAAGTAAATGGTGGGCATTGGTGATTTCCAGAAGTCCTTCCACGGACACCATGCATAACTAACTGCCAACAGACAGAGGGATCAACAGAAGCCTGCCCAGCTCAAAGCTGAATATCCCAGCACCCAAATGCATAGGTTACATTCAGGCACCAGGTTGGATCAGACGGTGCATATTGAATCAACTACTAGCCTGGGTATTTCCAGGAAGCTACTCTGTAGGTGTGGTAACATCTATAATCAGGTGACTTTATACAGCAACCAGTTCCCTTCCTAGTTCGAGTGGTGTCTTGTTCAATCAAAGGCCTTCAGAGCAAAAACTGAGAATGTTCAAAGATGGAGAGATTCTGCCCAAAGACTATAACATTAACTCCAGCCTGAGTTAATGTCTTGCCCTGTAAACACTGAAATTGCCAGCCCTCATCATTACAAGAGCCAATGCACACTTGTATAAACAGAAATCTGCAAGAATAGAAAAATTCTAAGATGGAAAGATATTATTTTTGAATTGCACATGATGTTTTCCCCCAATCCTGAAGCCAGAGAGAGTGATTAAATTCAGCGGTTAAAATATTTCCTGATGAAGCTGGGTGTGATGACTCACACCTGTAATCCTAGCTGCCCAGGAAGCTGAGATCTGAGGATTGAGATTCAAAGCCAATCCGGGCACGAAAACCCTGAAGACTCTGATATCCAATTAACCACCAAAAAACAGGAAGTGGTGCTGTGGCTCAAGGGGTTAGGGTGGTAGCCGTGAGCCTGAAGAGCTCAGGGAGTTCAAGCTCCACACTGACTGAAAAACTCCTAATGATAGAGGCCAGGAGTTTGGCCTAGTGGTAAGAGTGCTTGCCCAGCCTGCACGAAGACCGGGTTCAATTCCTGGGTACCACATATATAGACAAAAGCTGGAAGTAGTGCTGAGGCTCAAGTGGTAGAACTCTAGCCTTGAGAAAGTCCAAGGACAGTGCTCAGGCCCTGAGCTCAATCCCTGGACTGGCAAAAAAAATAAAAACAAACAAACAAACAAAAAACTCCTGATGATAGCCAGGCACTGATGGATGTTATCATCATAAACTACTCAGGAGGCTGAGATCTGAGGATTGCAGTTAAAAGCCAATCTGGACAGGCAAGTCCTTCAGACCCTTATCTCTGTCTAGTTACCAAAAAAAAGCTGGAAGTAGCGAGAAAGCTTAGAGACAGCACCAAAACGCTGAGTGTAAACCCAAGGACCAAGAGAAAAAAATAAAAATGTCCTCATGTCTTGCATAACCTCAAGATCCTCCTCACCTCACTTGAGAATTATAAAGTAGGCTATGCATGGCAGCCATTGCTCCAGGGAAGGCACACGAATCAGAGATAGAACCTCTATATACTGGGCTGTGGAGTTACCAAAGGTCGCAAGGCTCATCGGTTTGTATGTGGGAAGTGGACTGATCATTCATCTGACGAATCTCTGCACAGAGAATGGAGCACACCTTTTCACAGTTCATTCCTGCAAACTAGCCAAATACTGCCCTGGGTGAGGAAACAATGGAAGGATACAGAAGACAGCATGGACTCCTATCCTTCAGACCCATCCCTTCCCAAAATGATTCCCAAGAAAAAGCTGTATTGTTTTTATACATATGGCAGGGACCAGACATTAAAGAGCAGGGGGCACTGAGCAGAGGCTTCCTGAATTCTGATCTTAAATACTCCTGTTTGCTGAGCATGAACAAAGGCTGGTTGTATGTATGTGCTTTAATTATCCTCTAATTGTTTTGTTAGGGTCTGGAGCATTCCAGATTCATGTCAGAAAATGGAAACTTCGAGAGATTAGTTGAGGTCTCAGATTTATATAATACCAAAAGATTAGAGCAGGAAATCAAAGAAAGGGCTGTATGATCTTTCTTCTTGAGTGATTTTGGTTTAACCTCTGTAGGAAATTTCTAGATGCCTTGAGAATCTCTCCCCCACCAAAACAATCTATGAACTACTTTGTCAGAAAAATGCATATGGAGAGAGACTGATGGATGCCAACAGACTTTCCACTAACCTCCAAGGAAGAACCTTTGTATCAGCCCTCACTGTATCAGAAATAATCAATTATACAAAACAAGAAGTAAACAATGAAATAGAATTGCATAGTTTAAAACTTCAATACAATTTATCAGAAAAGTTTAGACTTAAGTGCCTGACTTCTCCACATGTTTACCATTTCCATCATTTCAAACATGATGGAAATCAGATCTTTCCCATGTTTCCAACAGCATCATCCTAGTCACAGTAGACAAAATAAAATACTGAGAAAGAATACTTAAGTTTGGCCCTATTGGGATCCTGGGCCTTGGCTGTCTCTACTACTTAGATCCAAGGCTGCAGACGTAGAGGTTTATTTGGAAAGACACCCACACTAAACACATAAGAAGGATCACTACGTAGGCTAACAGCATCAGAATCAGGATACACACGATCCCATCATGCAAAGAACTAGAGCTTACTGAGCATCTCCAAATTCCTCAGAAACACATGGTCCAGGCCATGGGAAAATCCTCAGTGACAAATTCAACTGTACTTGGCACAAAGCCACAGCGTTACTCTCTCATGTGTCATTTTCCTGGGTCTCTGCCAAGACGCTGTATAACACAGGAGTCACTGAACAAGAGGTGTGAGTTGCCAACTCTATCGACAAAAATCAGATAGCATCCCCAGAGGTAAGTAGAACAAATGGAGCATGCAATAGAGAGCCAGAAAATTTTCCTTCATGATAATTCAACCTATTACCAGATCACACTGGGAACCCCAAATCATGACCCCATTTCCAGTAGGAATTTCCAATCCTTACTCACCTAATTTCTTTCCCTGAGATACTATTTGCTGCCCTCCTCCCCTAGAATCCCCCAGAGGAAAAAAAACAAACCATAATCCAGTGGCACCACTAGACAACCAGGCCTTCAGTGGCAATTCCTTCCATCTATACGTCTATATGCTTGCTTTTTAAATTTGGGTTGCAGTTTGTCAATGTGAATTTATTGAAGCAGCATGTCTTTCCTCTCTGCTTTGTACCAGGTCCCACTCACCCACTCTGTTCTTTTATTTCTATCCCCCAAAGACAGGGGATTGTGTCAGATGCCTTAAAGAGAGCCTGCCTAACCTTCTCCTCCTGCCATTTGATTCTTGTAAATGAGAAACCAAAACAATGAACAAAAAGAGAAGAGTTGAGTGTCTTCCTAGAAGCATCTGCTCTCTAGAGGCAGCTGAAGGTTACTAAGACAGTTTGTAAATGGAGACGAGAGCTCATGGCTTTAGGAAAAGACTACTCCAAGTAGATAACTTTATATATATTTACACACACATGTAAATATATATGTTCTTCTGTGTACTTAAATTTTTTTTTTTTTGCAATACTGGGGTTTGAACCTAGGGCCTTGAACTTGTTAATCAAATGTTTTTTTTTTTTTCCACATGAGCCACTAATCTGGAGAGGTACTCGTGTTTTGTTTGTTTGCTTGTTTCTTTGTTTGTTACTAGAGCCAGGCCTCAGACCTTCCTACCTATGCCATTACAAATATAATTTATGCCCAACTTGTTTTCTCGAGATGTAGCCTTGTTTTTTTCTTTTTTGTGTGTGTGTGTCCAGGGCTGGACTTCAAACACCATCCTCCTGATCTGAACCTCCAAAGTAGCTGGGATTACAAACGTGTAACACCACCTCTGATCCTATCATGCCCAATGGCTTCCAGTCAAGAATGATGGCGTGTGGGATGGTGATCTAAGAAGCTGGGTCACCCAGTGACATACTCGCTCTCTTAGTTAATGTAGATACAGTCTTGTGTTTGCATGACCTTGAACTCACCTAACTGATCATGTCCCCATCACTAAGGACCCGGTGACTGCTGCAGAGGTAGAGAAAACCCTTTGCTGGGGTGGCTTCAGATACAGTGGGGCTGTGTGTGGAGGAAGGAGAGGGGGCTGTGCAGAATCCATGGAATCCTCCCTACCGCACTGTGCCCTCTCCTATCCTTGTGCTGAAGTGGCCCAGGGCTAATCCCTCAGTGAGTGTTTTGAGTCCTGGAAGGGTCAATCCTTACTCCAAAGAACAGGTCCCTAAAGAAGCAATTTATGACAGGATGGCGCCAGAGGAGGAGAGGGCTTGGATCTGGATCTTCTCTGCTGCAACCATCTGCCTAAAGCCAGCAATGAGTCCAGGGAACAAACCATCAAATTCATCCTTTGCCTATGGTATCAGATTTTACAGTCTAGGCTGGAGGATCACCACATTTTTACAAAGCAGAGGCCTCGCAGTGCTAGCTGGCACCAAGGAATTTATTGGGAGGATGCAAGGAGCTCTTGTGAAACCCATCGGAGCAAGTGCAGCTGCTTATCATGAGAGCAGGGGGTGCAGGACAGGTCCAGGCTAGCTCCTCCCATTGCCTTGGAATTATGGAAATCCATAATAACCAGATCCATATGGACTCTTCTTCTTTCCTGCTTCTCTTTCCAAGACCATGATCTTCTATCCCTTAAACTCTTTGTCCTTTAGACTCTCAAATATTTTTATTCATATATTATAATTCAAATCCCCAAAGACCTCAGCTCCACTACCCTACATGGTGGGCTGTGTGCAGCTTGTCCTTTGTGCTTTGGAGAGAAAGAGACATCGCCTTAGCTTAGGACAGGAGATTATCCCCAGTTCAAACAACGTTAGAAATAGGGCAGGAATAAGGAAAGTCACTCCAAAGAAAACCCTCAGTCAGGAATATTAGGACCCATGTGAAGTGAGAGACAGTTTGAACTGCCTGAATGCTCGCCTTGCTTGTTTCCTGTCTCACAAAAGGTAAGGGAGAGAGCATGCATCCCCACTCAAGAACCATATACAATTCTGGAATATGATTCACAAGTTCCTTACTTATAAAGCAGCAAATACACACAGATCTCCATAGGAAAAGTGTCTGGGATGAACTTGTTCAGATCCCCAAGGGCTGGAAGAAGGGAGACAAGTACTAGCTCAATCAAAGAAATGCAAAAGAACCATAATGGGGTGCCTGTGACATAATCTATCCCTGAACCTCCAAGCTGGAATTGCCAGAAGAGGAGTTGCCTCTGGGATCAAAAGACCCCATGGTCTTCATTTACTCTTTACTTTGTGCCAGGGAACATCTGCTTGACCAAGACAAACTGAGAAGAGTCAATGGATCCCTTTCTCTCAAATGCATTCTTGGCTGTCCTAGACTTCTGCTCACCTGTCATTCTGTAGCTCCAGCTGCATTTCCTCAGCCAAGCTAATGTTCAAACAGCACAGGGGAGGTATGGAATATATGGTATCTATATGTGATTCCACAGAAATCAGACAATACATTGTAAAGCATAAGTCATGGTTCAGTTTGCTGTGACCCTGCCCCTACCCACTGTTTTATAGCAAAATAGAGATGAAAAGAAGATAATTAATTCATGGAGTGATGTACCTTGATAATGACACAATATGAATTTCTAATAGTAAAGGGTGCCTGTGTGTCCTGTTACTGTGTGTGTTGTTATTGTTGTTGTGCATTTGTGTAGAGCAACACTGTGCTGTGGTAAGATACAGACTGCAGGTGCAGACTGTGCCCACTTAGGGGTGTAAATGGCTCAAATTATATTTGAGCTCTCACGTACACAATCTGAAACATTCTCAAGAACTTCAATGCCTGGCTTGCTCATTTCTCTTTCAACCCTAACATTAACTCTCCCTAGACTGATGTTCTGGGCAGAGGTCTCCTATGGAAATCCAAAGACATTTTGGTGAGAGTTCTGTAGACCTCGCACTCAAAAGTAGGATCTTGAGGAACTCTGAGAGGAGCTGCTGTGATTCTTTGACAAGTGATGATTTATGTCACCAGTCCCTGTGAACCCCATCATAAAACACAGGGGGGGAATTTTATCGGACTGGAATTGTAGCCCACATAGCACCCTCTCAAGATTCTAAGACTGTTGACAAACAAAAGGAGGCTTGTAGAATGCAAAAGCTATGATGACTTGACATCCTCCACCACCATCCCCACCCACTAAGACCCTTCAGCAGCTTCCGGTTAGGCCTCTGGGATAGGGATATGAAAGATCTGGTTCCAGGGCCAAAGAAACAGCCCAAGCCATGTCTACCAGACCTTAATGCCAATGCTCCATGCTCCTGGAGTGCTCCCAATTCTGAGCCACTGTGCTCCCCCAGCCCTTCTCTTTGTTTGGAACACTTCCTTTCCCTCTCTCCGGAAGTTGTCTCTGCTTCTCCTTCAGATCTCAGCTCAAATGTGACTTTCACACAGAAGCGGCTCCTACTGGACAAGTCAGCCTGTCCTTTGAGGGCTCTCCAAGCCCTGAATTCCTCTTTCCTCCGACTGTAATTGGATTCTTCACTCTGCTGATGCCATTCAACTTCCTCAGAGGACAAAGGAGCTGAAGAAGATGGAAGCCATGTCTTTTGATCAGTGAGTTCCTGGTGCCAAGAACAATGCTTGCTGTGTGCTGGGTATACAAAAAATTTTTGCTGTGGTATGGACTAAAAAAAAAGAAAAGAAAAGAAAAAGAACAAAAAAGGAAGGAGTGAATGGTTAAATATCAGTTCTTACAGATAAGATGCTGACAACCTCTAGATCAACATAAATTAATCTTACATCTTCTAGCAAACGCAGGCAAAAGGTAAAAAGGAAAAAAGGAGGAAATTACTTTCAATAGTAGTATTGCAATATCTGTGTTGTGTTTGTCTATTGAAGCGTTATCATTAAAGGCATAGTTAATATAAAATAAGGGTTATTGACACATTTTCCTTTCTTTTCATGCTGTCTTTGCGATATATATTAGACCTAATAGTATTTTTTCAGTTTAATCAAGCTTATTATGGATGCTCACTAGCCACAAAGAGTGACAGATAACCACAGTGACCAAAGCCCTGAATGGCTATAAGTATAGCTTATGGGGTAGAGGAACTGTCTAGTAAGTGTAAGGTCCTGAGTTCACCTCCAGTGTGAACAAAATCCATGAATGGATGGTAGTCCTTTACAGTGGGCTCAGTGGTGACCGGAAACTTCAGTTGTTACCTTTCATGATTTCACAGGGCAGTAGCAAGTCAGGACCCTGGATCAAAAGTGGTATCTAAAGGTTTTGTGGAGACTTCAAGGCCATGATGGCTTTGTATTTAATGTTTTGGTCAGTGATAAGGTTTGAACCCAGAGCCTGGGCATTGTCTCTGAGCCTCTTGAGTTCTACCACTTGAGTCACAGCATCCCTTTCCGTTTTTGCGTTGGGGATTGGAGATAAGAGTCTCTCACAAGGACTTTTCTGCCTGGACTGGCTTCGAATAGCACTTCTCAGATTTTAGCCTCCTGAGTGGCTTGGGTTACAGATGTGAGCCACCAGCTCCTGGCTGTTTTGCATTTTCAAAGAATTGGGATAAAAATCAAAAGAATCATATTTGATACCTGCAAAAAATTAATGACGTTGGACTTTCAGTGTCCATCAATAAAATATCACTGACACACAGCCATGCCCATTCATGGACATATCTTGGCTGCCAAACCCAAGTTATTTCTTATCAGACAAAAATGACAATCCTTGATGTTTTGAGTTACTAAATAAAACACAAGGAGCTCAATTATGTCTTTGTATCACTGGAACAATTGATTAAATCTACATGTAGTGCTTATTTTCTAGTGATCCTAGGATTTGAACTCATTGTTACTTGGCTGATGCTTTATCATTTGAACCATGCGTCTAGCTCTGCTTTCTGTTGGTTAGTTTGGAGATAGTCTCAATGATTTCTACCCAGGCTGGCTTTGATCTCAACAAGATCTCAGCCTCCTGAGTAGCTAGAATCACAGGTATAAGCCATCAGCCCCAATCAATTTGTGTGTGTGTGTGTGTGTGTGTGTGTGTGTGTGTGTGCATGTGTGTGTGCGCACGCGCTCAGGCTTGAACTCAGGGCCTGGCTATTGTTCTTTAGCTTTTCATTAAAGGCTGACAGTACCACTTGTGCTGGTTAGTTAGAATTAAGAATCTCAAGGACTTTTCTACCAAAGCTGGCTTTGAACTACAACCCTCAGACCTCAGCTCCCTGAGTACTTAGCATTACAGGTATGAGCCTATATGGAATGTTCTGAAACCCAAAACATTTTTATTATATATCTGAATATCTTGTATTTTTTGCACATCTTGTATTTTTATTTGCAAATCTAGCAATGCTCTCTGGGCTATGAAAACCTGCCAGTATTTTGCTAGCAGAGAAAAACAAGAGATACTATTTTTAAAGGAAACCTCTAACTATTTCTCCAAATTGTCAGACATTTTAGAAACCTTGCCTTTAATTTTGCACTCAGTTCATGGGCACTATAAGTGACAAAGACTGATTAAGCAGTAATTGGGAAAATGACTTTAGCTTCAGTGTACTAATATTTAAGATGAGATCAATCATGCTTAGGGTGAGAAATGCCCACTAAGCATTTTCTTGTTATAAATTAACTACTTAGGATATATTCTCAGTACACATATGCTTATACCTTATTAAAATATGTATATGCTTATTCTTTATGATTTTTGACACATTTTATATTCTATTTTGAATTTTTGAAATTGGAATCAGTATCCAGAAACAAATGCAAATTGACACAAAGATGAAAGTGATCAACTTAAAAGAATGTGACTCTTAAATATCTTCCCAGAATAAATTAAAACAAAGTCAAGGGTCATCTGCAAATAGGAATCTCAGCTACCTCTTCCCTTCTCCCCCATCAGCCATCCTAGCTTTGCCTGGAAAAGCTGAAAGGAAATGTTCCCTTGGGCAGAACATGAGCAGGCTTATGTAGGACACAGGTAAGTTCTCCATTACCGTCTGGGCCCGGGGCCATTAATATTTGATGCATTCCTCATCAGCAGTGTTTGTGCAATTTGTCAAAGCCCAACAGGTCCTCTGCCAGCTATGCATTAAAACTATTTTCAAAATATGTCATTGTCAGCCCTTGGCATACTCATTACTTATTAAGATAAGAGGCTGGATGAGGCTGGCAGGAGGTGGCTTGCTTACTTAAACACACTTGACTCAACTGCATAAGAAACGTGCAATCTACAGAGGCACAGGAGGTCAAGTGTTAAGGGCTCTACTCCCTTGCCTAGGGCAGATAGAGAAACTGAGGTTCAAGGAGGGGAAAGGATTTCAACAAACTATACTGAATTTTTGTGGCAGCGCTGAAAACAGAGTCTACTTTTTTGGTTTCTTATTTCTTTTTTCCTTTTTACATTTGTTAGTATCATTAAGTATTTGTACAAAGCCATTTCAATTTGACATGTCAGTTTATGAGTATAATGCATTTTGATCAATGTCTAAGTTTCTCCATCACCACTGAAACATTCTCCTTGAGCTGGACTCCCTCATGGAGGGTTCCCAACTGCACAGGAAGCTAAAGCATCAGTGTCTAGGTACTGTTCAAGGAGACTTTATAGCTGGGCATCAGTGGCTCAGGCCAGTAATCCTAGCTACTCAGGAGCCTGTGATCCGAGGATTAGGATTCAAAGCTACCTGGTCAGTAAAGTCTGAGAGCCTCTTATCTCCAAGTAACCACAATTAAGCCTGAAGTGGAGCTGAGACTCAAAGTGGTAGAGCACCAGCCTTGAGTAAAAAGCTAGGAATAGCACCCAGGCCCTGAGTTCAAGCTCCATGATTGACATGGGGCTCGAGATGTCTTTATAAACAAACTAGAAAACATCAAATATATTTGTTTTTAATGCATTATCAAACAAATATCAAAGTTATAGTTTGGGGAGGATTATATCAAATCCATGCTTCTGGCAATGTTAGTGTTTAGGCCAAAGCTAAACCATAAATAAGGATTTAATGGACAATCAATTTAGATAGAGCTATTACACATCTTATGTTTTCAGTAGGAAATGTGCATATCTGATTTGATCACTTTTCGTAATTAGCCTTGGTATTCTAAAGACAAACCTTAGCAAACTTAAAAGACTTACAGAAATGCATTAACAGAAATATGGTAGATTCAGGGGAGAATTCAACAATATAATTCCTTAGGAAGGCTAAATCAAAGGTCAACAAAGTAAATACCAGGAAATGAATACTTGAAATGGGTGGGATAGGTTTAATGGGAGGGAGTAGATAAATGAAGAGAAGAAAGCGGGCTGGTGGGGGGATACAGTCAAAATTTCAATGTAAATACTACAAAATTAAGGAAAGTGATGTTGGGATAGGGAAAGATGGGTGAGAAATGCTCAAAGGAATGACATTGATCAAGAAGCATTGTATTCATAAACTGCTTTGTTGTAAGGCAACTCCTTTGTACAACTACTTAAAAACAGTTCTTAAAGAAAAAAGAGCCAGGTGCAGCGGCATATGCCTGTAATCCTAGTTACTCAGGAGGCTGACATCTGAGGATCATAGTTTAAAGCCAGCTGAGGACTGAAGACTGTGAGACTCTTATCACCAATTAATCACTAGAAAAGGGGAAGCAGGACTGTGGCTTAAGGGGTGGGGTGGTAGCCTTGAGCTGAAGAGGCTCAGAGATAGCACCCAGGCTCAGGGGTAGAACAATAGCCTTGAGCTCAAGTGCTCAGGAACAGTACCCAGGTCCAGAGTTCAAGCCCCATTACCCACCAAAAAAAAAAGAAAGAAAGAAAGAAAGAGAGAAAGAAAGAGAGAAAGAAAGAAAGAAAGAAAGAAAGAAAGAAAGAAAAGGATCAAATCTTTCGCATCAATGCATTTTTTCCATTTTCATTGTATTAAAATATTTCCTATATCAAAATAAGAAAACCCACTCTCTATTCATGATAGGCCTAGAAAAATAAAGGAAGAACCAATGTTCAATAAGCTTTGATACTGAGCTACAATTAAATAATATAAGCTGTAATAATAATCAGAACATATAATGGAAAATCTAGTGCTATATTTTATAAGTAATTTATATGGACAATATAAAATAGTATAACATGATACAATTTAATATGTAAGCAAATGTCATACATAGAGATAGAATTTTAGTCCACACACATAGAATGGCCCATATTTGGCTCCAACGCTGCATTCATCCCTCATTTCTGAGACCTGTGTTCTCTCATCTCTTCCCTGTCACATGACTGCTTTTAGGAAATACAAGTCAAGTTGCTCATACTGCTGTGGCTCAGTAAGCTCATCATCCTTGAGATAATTACATTCACCTAGGAGGACCAGGAACCAGCTTTGCTCAAGACAAAGAAATGAAGCATTAACAGTGGAGATTACAGGCACAACCTAGTAACAGGAGAAGGTACATGAGGATCTAGCATGCTTGCAAAGTGATTCTAAGTCTCCTCTCCACCCCGCCCAGTCAGGCCAATTAACACTAAGCTGAATCATCAGGATCTCAGGGCATCGTATTTTGGTCCCCTGATAAGATTTGATAAAGGCAGTTTGTAGAATCCTAAATGCCGTAGAGAACTCAAGACCAGAGAAAAGAAAAAGAACTTTCATTATTTGCAGATATTTAGAACAATACATGGAAGTGTGGAAGTTAAGGGGACATACTGTCTGGTTTTTACCTTTTCCCCACAGCCAGACCTTTAATTAGAGAATTCAGTATGAACAGACAGGCAATGTTTGCATGTTTCATGAGGAAAAGTACTTCTATCCTCTTTGTCCTCTCTGTACACCAACCTTGAGGCACAATGAAGACATATGGTAAAAATGTGTTTAGTGAATGAATAAAAGTTGAATGCTTGCTACTACTTCCTTTAATTACTCTGCGTGTTAGTGTATTCATTCATGAAGTAAACCTGGTCTCAAGGTCTAGGTCAGGTCCACTTAATCCAACCACCACTATTAAGCATCTGCAAGGAACGTGTTTAAACATAATAAAGACCTTTAAGGCTCAGTCGACAGTTTCTGGTTTGACAAATGAGTCCCCTTGAACCATCTCTGCAGAGATCTCTATAGACATACACCTACAGACCAAACACAATCCTCATGACACTGAGGCAGACCAATCAGGAATCACATTCCTGATTATCTGGCTAACCAGTGGCATAGGTAGAATGAGAACCTGGGTCTTTGTAGTCTAAATCCTATTTTCCTCCCCTGGAAACCAGAATTCCTCCCCTTTATTAAACGCTTCCTGAGCCTAGGGTAGGGCTACCAGGAAATTGAAGGCACCGTGGAACCAAGAGACGAAAAGTTAAGAAGATAAGTCTACTCATACCTCAAATATTTTCCAAGTCCACGTGAGTCATACTCACCCTAGGACAGGCCACATGAAGGCATGCCAAACACTAGATAAATAGTTTCTTGTTGTTGATTTGCTTTTAGCAGGACTTCAACCTATAAAATGCATTTATTTAAAAATTACTTGACGGGGGCCGGGAGTTTGGCCTAGTGGTTAAAGTGCTTGCCTAGCATGCATGAAGACCCGGGTTCGATTCCTCGGTACCACATACATAGAAAAAAGCCAGAAATGGTGCTGAGGCTCAAGTGGTAGAGCTCTAGCCTTGAGAAAGTCCAAGGACAGTGCTCAAGCCTAGTCCTGGGCTTGAGTAGTCCCATTTCACTATTTCAGTTTCCTAGGTATCAGTCAACATTAGAAATGAGAAAATGAGAAATTCCAGAAACAAACAATTGTAAGTTTTAAATAACCTCTGTTGGAGTATATGACTGAAATTGTTTTATTTTGTTCTTGTGGGTTCTGGCTCACTGTGCCTAGTTTGTGGGTGATATTTGATCTGTATATGTATATTGCTGCATATCACTGAGTAGTCAGTGTTCAAGTCTTTTCCTGGTTCCCAGCACCTACTCAGTGTCTTGTAATGTACCACACATGGATAAGGGGAGATTGCTTGAGTGACTTATTGATGACAAATCAGGATAACATGCCAAAAAAGGCACTTACACAATTGTTTATTACCAAATCAGTGCACACAAGTTTTCTAAATAGTGCCCAGACACTACCCCTTTCTTTAAAAATTTTCTTTCCTGGTTCTGCTTCAGTGTCAAATGCATCCTTCTGGGTGAATATCTAATTTCTGCTGAAAGAAAGGGGTCACCACCCAATCATTGCTTCTCCCCTGGTGGAATTCACACAGTGCAGATCTCTGCCTAGATGCTTCCTTCACACAAATGATGGTGCTGACATCACTCTTGAGACCACCCCATCCATGTGTCTTCATGAAGCAAGGACTACCAAGACTCACTCTCTCAAAGAGTGCTAATGTGCTTTCTTCATGAGGACAACAAATGTAAGTCATACCCAAATTATGTCAAAAAGCCTGTGCAAATTAGTGCATTAGTTGTAGTGACTTTGCCATTCTGAATATGGACAAAAGGGGGACTCACACAGCTTCTAATCATGTATTCTCTAGAACTGGATTTAAGTTGCAATTGTTTCCTGTAAACAATGTGATCACTTTATATGTTGAAACTTGAATTCCCTCAGATGAAAACCACTCACTAAATCAAAGCCACTGATTGAATCAGTAACTAGTTAGATCAGCCATTGACAAGTAGGGTGAATCGACATCTCGTGACCTGGGGCCTTCTGTTCTATGGCCTTGCTCCACTGTATCTACTCTGTCCATGCTGCTCAAGTAGTGTCTGTCCCCATAGCTTCCCAAGTGGTTCTTTACACGATAACCATTTTCCACCATGAAGAAATCCTGCATAAAAACAAGAATGTGAAGGAAGGAGCCAGTTGCTTTAGGTGAGCCTTGAGCAAAACTCCATAGAAAGAGGAAAGATAGCATCCAAAATGACACAAGAACACATGAAGATTGAGCAGTCATGTGAAAGTCATATCTCCCCCATACTTGTCCCCAGGAGGTTAAAACTTCAGCAGCAGCTTTGCACACCAGTCAATGTCATTAACAGTACCTCTTGCCCTTTGTTTCGGTTCCATTCAGCTCCCTCATACAGGGCCTGCCCCTTTGGTACACACTGGGCCTCCTGTGATCTCAGATATAAAATAAAATCTGCTCAGATTGGGAGTAGAGATCAGATCCTCCATGGGAATTACCTTTCCTTCAGAGTTTCATTCAGCACTCCCGCCGATTATGTGGATGGCATCCTTTGATTGTAGAGAGTGAGTGCATGCTTGCTGGGAAATTGCCTTCAGAGCATCTTGCCTGGTATGGTAGCATCTACATCCAGTGGAATATTTCAAGATGCCTGTATCCTCCACCTCTAGACTCTTTGTGAGGCTTCAGCCCATTTAGAAGTCTCAGAAACCAGTCAAAAGGGTAAATGATTTGGACTATAGAATGTAGAGGTGCTACAAGGCGATGCTATCAGACAAGCCAAGAGTTAAGACATAAAATAAATCCTGCTTCAAGATAAAGTGGAAGGGTGATTGGGCTCCCTAACTTGTTCTTCTCAGCACAAGGCCTTCGTTAAACAAATCTCTATGAAATGATGGATTAGACGAATAGAACTACAAGCTGAATATGCTGCCTACTGTTGAAGAGATAAACAGAGTTTGCATCCCCTGGCTTCTCCCCTAGGTTTCCCAATCCCCCACTCCTGACAGGCCCTGACAAGCTCTTATTAGCTTAAGAGGAGTAATTCTGATAAACAAGTAAATATCATTCGATCCTTTTGGGCTGTTCACTTTAAAATCTGGATTCATTGATCAGTGCTCAGGCTTGGATGGGAGGTGTTGAGAGTTGTAATCTACATGTAATAGACAGTCTGAGATTGAAGAAAAATAGCTTAGGCTGCAGTGGAGTCAGTTTAGGACAGATCATTATAAAATTCCATTATCACCACTACAAGTTAGACTATTTGTCATCACAGAAGAGATGACAAGCTCAGAAATACTACATTTGTTATTATCAGATGATAAATGATATCCCATTAAAGCTGCAATACATCATCGGCAAAGCTGGAAAGGAGATATCAAACCTATCAGGGCTTGACTTATAATTTAATTTTCAAAAGCTGTCAACTAAAATTCCAAAGGCTAAGCATTTTCATTTTTAAAGTTCATCTTATTTATTTGCCTCATCTGTTAGTCTAATTTTGGTGATATGGCAAAAATAACTGATTATGTGGAATGTATAATTCTCTTCTTTTGATTAGGTAATACATCAGGTGTCACTTAGGTATTAAAAATTAAATGACAGATAATAAAACAGGAGAGCCCCCATAAAAGACACCTTATTTTGATTTACTCACATTTTAAATGTAACAGTAAAGGACAGGTCAATATTTGTTAAAGACTCGCTCATGCTGCATGAAAGCATATTTTCCCATTATTAGGCAACTGTCCCGTGGTATCTATGGGAAAACTGAATGTGATTTTTCATTTGGAATTTATGAAATCTTTTTGCAGATGAACAACTATTCTATAGCTCAATTATATAAATCATAATCACACATTCCTTCAATGTGCAAGTGCTTATGTTTTTCCTGTTACTATCATTACCAATATTAAATACTCAAATGATAGCTGGGACAGAAACAACTCTTATCCGTTTTCACTGGCTCAAACATATAAACATGCTTTTTTTTTCAATTTGTGAGCATCCTGTCTCACCTATAGTCTTGCAGACATATGTGAAAATATTGATGCGTTTCCTAATACTAACTAAATAAATACAATGGACAAATCTGAATGGCAGAGGTTATACTTGAGATCATGTTATAGGCTTGGAGAAGAAAAAGGTGTATCTAAAGTCATACAGAAAGTAACTAAAGATCATGGGAGAATGATGATGATTGCCAATGCCTATTCTAACTTCTGTGACAGAGCACCACACTTAGTTACAGTGCTATTTGAGAAATGTAGCTCTACTTAATATTTGTCTGAGGGTCTGGCTTATAGTTGATGCTTCTTAGTGGTGTATTAAGAAGATGGGTAAATGGGTAGATGGATGAGTAATTTTCTAGTCCTCTAATCCTTTATTTGAAAGTCTAATTGTTATAAGTACAACCCTCAAAGCCCAACCCTAAGGGTCCAGGAGTGTGGCCTAGTGGTAGAGAACTCGCCTAGCATGCATGAAGCTCTGGTTACGATTCCTTGATACCACATACACAGAATAAGCCATACATAGTGCTATGGCTCAAGGATAGAGTGTTATCCTTGAGAAAGCCCAATGACAGTACCCAGGCCCTGAGTTCAAGCCACAGGACTGGAAAAAAAGCCCAACTCAATGCCCAGTTTTGATAACACCATATTCAAGATCATGCTGTGATTGAGCCTCATATGGCTCAAGTTTCATGGCATTTATAGGTGCCCTGAAACAGAAAGTAGAACTCTTTGTCTAACACTTAGCTGATGGCATTGTATGGTTTTAATCCACACAGTAGGAAGCTGTGATCTGAGGCACTTCCTATTCCTCAGGCCAATGAGGCCCAAGCAGGTGAAACTGAAGTTACGTCTCATTGGCTTGTAAGCCATTGGAGACCTTCATACCTCTATAGGACTCAGAGACGTATGGGTAACATGAGTAAAGGAGCAATGGCAGGTGTATTTGGCTTCCAAAGCCAAATGAATTCAATTCAAGTAATTCAGTTCATCGCTCTTCCTCCATGCACAACCAGGTATAACACAAAATTGACAATTTTTATGATTTTCAAGGATTCAGCAGCATAATTACATTCTGTTGCCATGCTACCATCACCACCAATCATCCCCCAAACCTTCTCACTACCTCCAACAAGATCTTTGTATACACTGGGGAATAACTCCCCATTTCCTCCACCTACTAACCTGCAATTCACTTTCCATCTCTACAATGAGACTATTTCAGACACTTCATATAGGCAGGCTCTTACAATGTCCTTTGGTGCAAACGATTGTATGTTTAACTAGATATGCTACCTATATTGCTGTATATTTACATACACGCTTTGTGGCAAATAGATAATTATGTGAATTTGCAGTAAAAAGTTTTAAAAAGGCAAAACAAATCTCATGCTTCCTTCCCCTCCTCCCTCCATGGCCCTGCCCCCAGGGGTGAATAATTAAACTGTATGATGGTTTTTAGAATGAGGGATGGAATGAAACTCCCTGAATGTATGGTACTGGCAAAGCTCTGGTGTCTCCTTGAGCCTCAGTGCTTGTATTAGTGACATGTACGGAAAGCACAGTGCCATCTTTCAGAACTGGGAACATGAAGGGAGCTCAGGATGATTAAGCACTTAGCACAGTTTTAGATGAATAGCGATGAGGATGAAAGGGCTACTGATATCATATAAGCTTTGGTTGGTAAGACAAGCGATAGCCATGGTAATGACACATGGGTACAAAGTGGTACCATCTGGGAGGAAGTAATGGTGAAAATGTGGGGGGGAACAGGAGAGGATCCTAGGGGATCAAGACTGAAGTATATTACATATTCATATATTTAAATGTATTGCATGCTTACATAGCATACTTCAATATTTTTATCTCCCACTATACTCACATATGTGTGTGATGCACTTTGATCTTCTTCACCTTCCAGTACTTTCTTGTTTTGCATTTCCCACTCATTTGTTTTCCAGAATGTTCCCTTTATATTTTTGTTCCGTTTTACACACACACGCACACACACACACACACACACACACACACACACACACACACACATGTATGAAGATAGCATACTAAAACCCACTAGAGACTATTTAAAAGATGGGAATAGGGTTAAGAACATATAAATAGTGACCTTGTTCAAGGTATAATATATGCATCGATATAATTATCACAATAACCTCCCAATACCAGTAATGGATACTAACCAAAATACTAAATAAAGAAAAACAAGTGTGATCACATTGCCCAAGCTGTTCTACAATATTCTGAGTTTTAACTCCTTTCTCAGAGCACAACATACCTATCTCATTCTCTTTGAAGTGCTGCACATGGTCAGAGTGCCATTTGTTTGCAAGTATGTACTTCTGATATTTTCATTTTATTTTATGAATTTTGTGGCACCTGTCATTCTGGAGCTAATACTGTACATATCCTGGTGGGTCAACCAAAGTCCAAGTTTCTAAAAGTAATAACCAAGAAAAGATGACTGTTTAACAAACTTCAATTGTGTACCAGCATGTGTCAATGGTTTCATGGTCTTCCTTTCTAGCTCTGCTTCTCTGAAAATGATGTCAAGTCTAGCAAGTGCTCTTGGCATTCTGGAGAGTTCCATAAACCTGCAGCTATTCGCTGGAGTAAGGACCAGTCCTCAATGACACCCACCAGTCTTGGACAGCTCATGTGCTCTAAGACAGAGCTTGAGACCAAGACAATTGTAGAGCAACATGGGCAATGTGATTACAGTTCTGCTTTTATGTTTGCTCCCATTTGGGGTCAGGTACTAACAAAGAGAAACTAGAGGGAAGATGGTTAGTAATCCTGGACTTGAGCCATGTACATGCAGAGGTGGGATCCCTGAAAGATGTGTTCCAAAGCAAGATGGGAAGTCACTTATTTCTTTCTCTAGCTTGCCTTCCAGATTGAAGCATGGAGCTGGGACGTGGCCTTTTCTCTTTCAAGGAGTGAAACACAAGCAAGCAGAAACATAGATGAACTCTAAGCATGCTCTAATGCTTATCTTCTTCCAAAGCCCAGTGTGGACAAAGGTCTCTTAAAAATATAAGGTCACATCATTATTTTCCAACACTCCAGGCAAGAAGATGGCTCTGTTGAATACAAACAAGCCAACATATGGATAGTCTAATAGTCCACAGTATCCTTACCTAATGAGATCTACCATGAAATCTTGGGAGTGAGGCTAGAGTTTCTGCCCTGTTATTCTATTATCCCCAGAGAGCAGAGTCGTAGGTCAGATGGAAGCTGTCCCAACTATTGAGAACGGAGACAGCCTGGGACTGGGCTGCCAGCTCATTCTCAACAATCTTTATAAAAATAAACAAAAGTCATCTACTCCTTTACTTTCCAAATCTTACATGCTAAAGGAAGATATTAATATTTCAATGTAAACTCATGGTCTATAAGCAATCATATCAGTGTAAATTTTGTCAACTTTATAGGCCTCATCTACTTCCAATAAAATTCTAGTGAGCAAAGGCATGCTCCATTCACAGTGACATTTTCTTGGAATAGCCAAGGCCCTAGGAAAAAAAGGATTTTCCCAGAGATCTCTTGTTAAGAGTTGACTTTTTCTTTATTGCCTAGAGCTCCATTTAGCCGCTTATCTCTTAAACTTTCTTCCCAGTTTTCCCAGCCCTATTTAAGGCTTGCAGACTCTGTGAAATTTCTCTCATCTACTCCAAGTTACAGATTTCTTCTTTTGTTGAATTCTTACTATGTCTGTGTTATGGCCAGGATATTTGCTCCTATTCCTACTTCAACTTATCCCATAGTGTATGTGTGTTGGGAATGTTCATTGTCATTTATTTTCACTATCCATTTCCAATCCTAGAAATCATACAGATTAGGCTCAGTAAATATTTGGGGGCTGTGATTTTGGCATTCAGTAACAACAGAATCATCTTCCTTTAAAAGAAGAAAAACAATGTTCACTTTCTTATTGTTTTCTTAACAATGAAATTTTTGGGGAAATGCTTTACTTTTGCATTGCTAGATTAATTCAGTGATGGTACTTTCAAGAAAGACTATCCTTCATTTGGGTAGCACTTGAGTTTGTCTCAAGTTTTACAACTCAAGGCCTAAAATAAGACAATCTAGTAAACACTTACAAGTGTATGGATGGCCTCTGAACAGAGGCCTTTGAAAACAGACTGGTGAATAGACTCTGGTAAGAAAACAGAGACAGAAGAAAGAGGAGGGAGCAGCCTAGAGAAGGATTTACCATATCGGAGCTATTTGTAAAAAGAAAAGGTTTATGTTGTCATATAAGGTTCAGGAAAATCAGAAGTAAAATAAGTTTTGCTTCCTTTATTGCAGTTAAATAGGGTAATACTGTATACAAGGGGAAGTTAATGCACAACATTTCTCAATGAAACAGAGCCACTTTCACTTGGGCCTTCTCTCGAAAGACCATATCTGCCTTGAAGTCATTCTTCAGTTGTATTTGGGGGTGGGGGTGAGGTATCCAGTTACTTATCCATCACTCATCTGATCACTCAGCTGGTGCAAAGCCCTCAATCAAAACAAGGGAGGAAAAAAACTTGCTCTGATCTCTCCCACCTAGCTCCTCTATAACAAAGACCCATACCTACAATGTCTCCCTACTAGGCAAACTGATCATATGATGACACAAAAAAAATCCTATTCTTCAGCATCACTATGGTTTATTTTTCAACATTATTTAAAGTTTTCTATCATAATGTTAGTATAGTGACTATATACAGTTAGCATAGTTTCTACATATAACAAATATGCCAGCATACAGTAATACAGTGTAACATGTAAGTAGTTTGGCCAGCAGAAAATAAAGTTCCTCCAAGAGTTCAAATATGTATAGTATGGACAAAAAGGATGGCTAGGAGTTGATAGCAAAACAAGGCTAACACAAAAGGTAACATAAACAGCTTGTGTTATTATGAAATTGCCTGACACAAATCAAAATTATTTTAGCTGGGCTCCAGTGGCTCACATCTTGTAGTATTTGCTACTCAGGAAGCTGGGCTCTGGAGATTATGATTCAAAGCCAATCCAGACAGACAAACCCAAAAAGACTATTACGTCCTATTAATCAGCAAAAAAGTCATAACTAGAGGCATGGCTCAAGTGGTAGAGCAAAAGCCTTGAATAAAATGCCCAAGAGAAAAACCAAAGACCTAAGTTCAAGTCCCAATCCTAGCACACACGCGCAAACACACACACACACACACACACACACACACACAAATTTAGGCTGAATAAGTGCAAGAGTTAAATAACTCACAACTCATTCACACGTATAGGGAACAAACAAGATGAAAAGACTATCCTTTCTCTGCTGATCAGATTACAGGACTGAGGGTCCCGTACTCTCTTCGAAATTCTATACTGTCAGAAGTCAAGTGACAGTTTCCCAAGGGTGAAAAGTAAAGTGAGGAAAATTTAAAAGGCTATGCAAGAGATATAAGTGCTGGTACAATTCAGATATTTAGGGATTATAATTGAATATTACAGTTCCTGTGAGAATTACCTCTGATATGAGTTCTATGTATAAGGTCAGTTGGGTGGGCTAGAGACAAGTTTTTTCCTTCACATGAAAAGATAACTGAACCACCAAAAAATAGAATGAACCAATCCTCCTACTTGTAAACATCTGATGGTGAAGGACACATAAACAGAAAAATTTCTTGAGCTCTGCATTGTAAAAAGAGGGAAACAAAATGACCAGCAAGGTGTATAAGATCCCCATGTGAAAGGGGGATATGCTAAAAATGTCATTTGGGATTAATCCCAGTTGTCAGGAGGCCACGATCTAAGGATGGAGGTTCACAGCCGTCCCAGGCAAACAAATCCAGGAAACTCTAATCACCATTTAATTAGCAAAAATCAGGAAATAGAGGTTTGGCATAGGTAGTAAAGCACCAGCCTTGAGAGAAAGAAGCCAAGGAAGAGTATGTGAGAACCTGAGTTCAAACCCTAGCACCGGCATACAAAAGCTTTCCATTTGGATTCTACCCCAGGATGGGGATTGGTATCATCTCCCCACTCCACACACTCCATCTGTGCCCTGGATCAAGGCAGATCTTACCCCAGCTCTGAGATGCTTTAGAGAACACATGATGTCGGCCTTTCCCCATCCCATCACAATGTCACATCACCGTCACCTCCAGGAAGCTCCTTCCCATCTCAGGGCCCCAGTTGCAGCCCTGTGAATGGAAATTTTATGAGCTTTACACACACACACACACACACACACACACACACACACACACACACGCATACATTCTCAGTAACACCAGAGTACAGATGTGCCTTGTGGTAGAAACCAAGTATTCAAGTAGATGAAGTATGTTCAGGGAGAAGTCTTAAAGAAAGAAAGACAGATGGCCAGGTGAAGAGCAGCAATTCGGCTTAGCTCTGAAGAACAGAGAATCAGGTTGGAAGGCATGAAAGGAAATATTCCACAGTCCATCTCTCCAAGGTTCAGAGTCCTCAAGTAATCCCAAGACATTACCAGAAAAGCAACAAGACCAGAACTTTTCCTGGGACTCCTCCAAGAAATGCAGGCAGACATCTTCTTTGAGATAATTCCACCCCTGGCTGAATTCTTTCCTCTGGCATAGCTTGTGTTCAGTGGTATTGGTTTTCTTCTTTTGTTTTGTTTTTATTTTTGTCTTCAGGATTCTATTTCCCTAGCTGGGCTAAATTGTTACTTGTGATCAATTCTTTCTCTACAATTTATTTTTTTGGGAATTTTTTATTAATTTATTAACATTGGTTTTTTTACATCCTAATTCAAATGTCATGTTTAACAGACAAGTATTGAAAAGGGAATCTCGACAATTTTGAACATGATGCTGAAGGAAAAAAAAAACCCCTAGATTTTGGGTTTCAAGAAGAAAGATGACTGGACTCGTATGGATGCCATGATGACAGAAGTTCACGCTCCACTCTCATCCATCGTCACGGTTCTATCAGAATCCCATCACTCTCCAGCAGCAACCCAGGATCTGACATATAACAAGCTTCCAAACACACCATCTGTCCCTAGACCTCTGTGGATCATTTCGGGTCTGAGCCCAGGGCTGGCTGTAAATGTCAGGGCATGGTATAAGGCCAGGAACACTGTCAATAAGAGCAAAGGGATGGTCAAAGATGTTCTTCAGTTGTCTGGCCCTTTAGGATCCCCCTAAGGGAGGTTGCTTGCAGAGGGGTCATCCCTTGGGAAACCAAAAAATAAGAGATAAGAATAAGGCCTTCAGTCATATTAAGCCTGTGTCTCTGGAGTGATATCTTGTCCATGACATGTCCTTTTCTCTTCACACTCTCCCATCTTCTCCAGTAATGAGTCTCCATTTAGGTTATTTTAGACCCAAATCCTTATGTAGGAGGTTACTTTATAAAGACCACAGTTTGGACCCCAGTAAACTCAATATCTGCAGTCTTACCTTTGGTTGGATGCAGATACATCACTAAGTCTTCTTCTGGAGGCCTCAAGTGGGAAAACAATGGCAGGGCCCAAGCGGAAGTAGCTGTGAAAACCGTAGCCCTGGGCGCCATGTTCATCCTCCCGCCCCATTCCCATGCATTCATCTCTGTCTTCTTTTTCAAATTTGATTTTAAATATTTACAGCATCATACATCTTCCCTACCAGATATTACTAATGAACTATTATTGTCGGCACAACCTACCAGATGAGTGATGGCCAACTTAAAAAGAGCATCAATGTTTTATTCGTAAAATAGAAGCTGGGAAGAGAAAGTGCTTATGCATTTTTAGAGCTCTTGATCTGAGTATTATGAATGTTATAGTGGGAGGAAACATTTTGACAATTAACAAAGTTGCCATAATTCCACATGGATCTTGCAACAATCACACACACACACACACACACACACACACACACACACACACACACAGAAAGAGAGAGGGGGGAGGGATTTGCATCAATTAGTAGAGAAAATTGAAAAAAGATGTAACACTTTCAGTCTGCAAAGTTTAAGAAAAAAAGGAAATATTAATTGCATTTTCTGGAGGCAAACATGCCATTGATGAAGAAGAGCAGTCCTTATAAGGGACTGCCTTATCAGAGAGAGAAAGTTAGCCTGTCCTTTCTGTCTTTTTATTTGGGGTGGAAATGGAACTTCACACTCCTTAGTAAGCATTCACACCAGTGTCTTAAAATTCCCTCACTTTCAATGCCACATCTCCTTACCTTCCTTCTCTTAGTATTTGTCCATGATTATGAGCTCCTGCATATCTTCTGGTAGGCTCATCAAGCAGAACAGTTGACGGCATTCTGAAACTCACACATACCATAGTGTAAAGCTCAGCTGGCCTTACCAGCTGTGTGGCCAGAGGCAGCACATGCCTAATGCTCTTGTACCTTTTTCCATTCGACTGCCATTTTCAGAATCAAGAAACCCTGTCCTTCTTGGAGTAGAGAATCTTCCCTAGAACTTACCCATAGCAAGGCAGAAATGAAGGCATCTTGGAAAAGGGAAAATGGGGTCCGAAAGGCAGATGGGTTGATGTTACTGTGTCTTTCCAGGTTAAGTTGTTTACAAAGCAATTTTTTAAAGTTATAAGACTCAGCAGTATGGGTAGCAAAAAATGTTTTCTTCAGCAGGAGTGAGGAATATACAGCTTTTATAATCACTACAGGCAGATCCAGCATCTACATGTTTTTGGAGTACCATAGGGGATACAGGATATTGGATGTTTGCTGGCTTGTCTTAGTGATTGTGAAATTTTCCACCCATCTCTGATTCTTTCTAGGGCTGTGGCTTGGGTACATTTGAGAACTCAAGACTGAGTCACTGTTTTTGTATCTGGCTCCCTGAAACATTAGAGCACAATGTCTGGCCCATAGTTATTTGCTGATTTAAATAAATATATGAAATGTATGCAGGGAGGGAGAGAAGAGTTCTCCTGTTCACTAGTCAGGGAGCAAATCACATAAGAGTATGTGTCTTAGACTGTGTATCTAGAGACACTGATGCTGTATTGTGGGCTGCTAATCTAACTGCAATGAGCCCTGGCATATTTTACATCAGAGGAGGCGCCAGCTCTTTCTAGGAACCCAAGCAAGGATATGATGTCACCACATCCGCACTAGCCAATCACAGATGCCACAGGCTCCCTCTAACGTTCTCTGGACATATTGCAGCAGAGGTAGCTTTTCTGGAATTTCAGGTTAGGCATATGTATTGACCAAGTCTGCACTCCTTCATACATGGAAACTGAAATGAAGAATGAAGCCTTTGGAGGGAGAAGATGAACAGAAGGAATCTTGGTGCTGGGATCTTGGTCTGGCATGTCTTCGGGCTGTCTAGTTGTGCTGCCATTAGTCTTTGAGGTCCACTTTTCTCTATCATCATTAAATTTTGCCTCCATCACCTCACATTTGGAGCAAAGCATTGTTGGTGTCACACACACACACACACACACACACACACACACACACACACACGTCTTCATCCAGGTAATCCTCAGGACATTTAGCCATCAACAGTGAGTTGGGAAGTCAGAGATTCCCAGGCAGCACCCCAGGGAATAGAACATTGCTAAAAACAAACAGATATCCCACCACCCCTGTGGGGTTTAACTCTCATGGGTCTCTGATTACAAATCACTAAGCAAATCCTCATTGGGTGCCAGTGCACATAGAGTTAATTGAGTCATTTCTCCCAGGATGTCAACTTTTGCTGCTATTTCTATTCTGAACACTGACTCATACTGTTAATTTAAACTGTGTGTGTAACCGTGGAGATTTCATTACCTTTGGCATTCTTTTTTGTCCTAGAAAATCTAATTTCGGCACAGAGAGAAAAAAAGGTAAGAAACACTTCCATTTTCTTGCAGCTCGATACTTTACATACATAAAGTTGCCGCGGGCCTATTGAAGAAATCACCTCTGGTGCCATTTTCTACCTTGGGGCTTCATGAAGTAAAGACATGTTATCTGGAAGGGATCAGAGCCCATATGGAAGAAGGAGGGAAAGGAAGGCAGGTAGGCAGGCAAAACACCCATACAATAACATGCATTCCATGGCTCAAGCCAACAAGGTTTATAAGTAAACTAACAATGATTACAGTTTTGAAGTATTACTGAGTATAAAAATTTTTTCCAGACCTCTCATGAAAATATCAGAAGAAAAAAATTTGAAGTGCCATTAATATTATAGCCTGTCATATACATGCATAACAGAAGATTATAATAAAAAGTATCAGAGCTGTCACCTCTGCTCACTGAAGTCCATTCCCTTCCATTGCTGACATTGACCCATGTGTTAAAATGTGGGATGGCACAGACACATTCTTCTTAAGGGGACACAGTCACTCACTGAGAATCACTGCAATATATGAATTATTAGTCACTTTTATGTGTGTCACAGTTTTAAGGACTGTGGAAGTTATTTTTATAAACAGCTATATTAAGATATAATTCACACGCCATACAATTTATCCACTTAAGGCATATAAACCAGTGAGCTTATTACTTTATTGTATTTAGGGTTATATATCTATCTACACAATTATAGAACATCTTCATCACACCCAAACTAAAATCTAATACCAATTCATAGTCACTCCCAGTTCTCTTAGATGTAGGCAAGCTACCACTGTGTAGATTAACCCATATTCTAGGCATTTATATAAATGGAATTGCACAAGGTGTGCTCTTTTATGATAGCTTCATTCACTTTAATGTAGCATTTTCAAGGTTCAGTAGTGTTCTAACACCTATCTGTACCTCATTTCTTCCTTATATAGTTTTGCATTATATGTAGATGGAACATTTCATTCATTACTTGGTGGACCTTTGAGGTATTCCATGGCTTATGCTATTATGAATAATGCTTCTGTGAACAATAGTATACAAATTTTTGTGTGGATATATTTTCATTTCCTTTGTAATAGATCTGGGAATGAAATTTCTGGGTTATATGGCAATAGTTTACCTTTTTATTAAATTTACATTTTATTGTAAAAGTAATGTACAGAGGTGTTACACTTACATAAGTAAGATAATGAGTACATTTGTTTTTGGACAGTGTTAAGTTTTTCCTTCATCTTCTCCCAATATCCCCATGCCCCGCCCCTCTTCCTCGAATTGTAAAGTTCATTTCCAACATCGGGCCTAGTGAGTATCGCTGCTGAATTGGTTCTTCCTATGTCAGGCATCCAGACAGAGGCAAACAGAACCCAAGCTTGTACTACTACAGAATCATGTGCAAGCTAGAACTCCCCAACAGCCTTTCTTCTGGCCATTCCTACAGTCAGCAGGCTCCCTCTCAATTGCTTTACGATGGGACTCCTTCCTTTGATATGCAGGTAGAGAGCTATCAATTTCTCAAAGCACTTAATGGTCCAGAAATAGCCAAATGCTGTTGAGACCTTGTGAGGTATTTAAGAAAATCTCAGGGGTCAACTGAAGCCTCATACAGCTACTGGATTTTTGTTGAGAACCTCAGAGTTTGCCCTGGACTCTTTTTAGCTCTTAGGTGCCAATAGGAATAAAACACCAAATGAATTTCAACAGCAGCAGGTTTTTCCACAGAGTTAATGACACTCAAATCTTTATACCAACATTTTCATCTACTTCTCTTCATGATTTACTATTTGAAAAGAAATCAAAATATTGCAGACTTTCAAAGGTTTCTTTCCTCATGACAAGCCAACAGATTAATGGATTGTTTCTGACTGTTTGTTTGGGTTTGGTTGAGATCTAAGGGATATTTTATTTCCCTGAGAAACTCAAAGTTGCCCTGCAAGCTCTTATCTGACATGTAACCAATTTTCGAGTAGGGCTAGGCTTATCCAGGATATAACTACAGATAAGTTCACTGTTAGAGGAAAGATTTCTGCACCTAGAATTATATATGTACATCTCTCTCAGAGGACTCTGAAGAGAAATGATCAATGAAAGAGGGCTGTGTGCTCATTCACAAATGTCAGCACACTCTTCTTTCCAGCTGACTGCATGGTTTTTCTGAAAGTTAAAAAAGAAGAACTTGTAAGCTCATATCAGGCTTGAAGTGGGGTGAGACAAAGGTCATAAAACTATACTGAGGAGTTGATACTAAATACCCCAAACTGCCTGATAATACTGTTTCTGTTCTCAGATTAATCTTAATGCTGTACTTGCCTTGACTTCCCCACAAAGAATGTGCACATAATTGTTTTCATCCTTTTTTTTTTTACCAGTCCTGGGCCTTGAATTCAGGGCCTGGGCACTGTCCTTGGCAAGACTAGAGCTCTACTACTTGAGCCAAAGCACCATTTCCAGTTTTTTCTGTGGTACAGAGGAATTGAACCCAGGCTTTGTGCATGCTAGGCAAGCACTGTACCACATTCTCCCGGTCCTTGATTTCAACTTTGAATCATCTTTTCCCATTGTCATATGGCATTTGTTTATCAGATCAGATTACATTATATCTAAGAGATAATAAGTTGGGCTAACATAAGGGGATAAAATTATATTGCTTAAGATGAAAGGGACATAAGGCATTGTATTGAACAATTTCCAAGTGGATCCCAGCCAATGGAGCACAAACTTGAGACTCATTAGACAGTAAGTGTGATTATGAAATTCAGGAAAATAACACGAATAAGCCATAGAATACACTGTTCAACCATGACATGATCTTCTTTTTAGTGATTGGGAGGTTTTTTTTTTTCCAGAAGCAAGCCAGTTTGATCTGCTTTGTCTCTGGATTCAATTCATATCTGAGAGAATCACATGAGCCTCTTAGGGTGATTCTGGTGCCTCTTTCAGGAGTTCTTCAGATCACTTTGGACCATAACTGGCCTCTTAGACTGAAACCTGAAAGAGTATTTCATTAAGGAACCCTTCTTGGATCTCATAAACTCTGAAATGTCAAGAACCAAGGTTCAGCATTTTACCTTACACAGTACCTGACTCATAATAAATGCACAGAGCAATGTGTTCACTTTATGAATGTAATCATAGAGAAAAACTATTGGGTTGAACTTCTAGACAAAATATCACAGGATAAACACTCTCTGCTTTTTCCTCAAATATGAAGAGAATTCTTGCTTGGGCTCTGGAATTCAATTAAGTAGAAATAGTAAGCACACCATGGATTCCAAGTAGTTGTAAGAAAAGAGATGTCATTCCAAAGGGATAGATAGCTGCCATATTCTTTCCTATCTTTTAGCTGATTTTTGTATTGGGACATGGCTGCTCTGTAAGCAGAGTCTATTTCCCTTCCCCTTGATACTGGGCTGACACTGTGCTCTTGACTCTGTCCAGCAAATAACATAGTTATTGAAGTTGCATGTCTCTCTAGGTGAAGCCTCACCAGAATGTTGGACTTGTTATGTGCAACTCTTATAACATGGCACATGACGTGGAGGAACACAGCCTCTATCTAAAGATAAGAGAGTTTGTGAAGAGATAAGCTCACATGTCAGTCTGGGCCAATTCTCTGACATGGCGCAAGGCCATAGTAAACTTTAGCCAAATTGAGCCATCACATCGCTGACGATCCATAACCTTACATCCAAGTCTAACCTAATTAATGTGCCACACAATCATGAGAGGTAAAACTGTAGCCTTTAAAGCTATTAACTTGTGGGACAATTGTTTTTCAGGAGACAAGATAGCTGATGTCATCAAAAACACCAACAAGAGAACAGACAGGTATTTCCTATTACTGCAGCACAGTAATTTCCAGGGATTCCCACATCTCTTAATATCTATACTTCCAGACTATTTGCCTGGAAATCTTAGAAGCTTTTAGAATGGAAGTTTCACCCTGTGAAAAACACAGGAAATAAGATAAGAAATAATGAGTCCCAGGAGAAATGTAGGATCTGGTGATCAACTCAGCAAGAATTTACTGAGTTATTGTATGCCCAGACTCATGGTACTGAAATGTTAAAATAATCCCATCTATCAAAATATTTATGATCTATTTGATGGGAAAACATTAAAATCACACACATAAAACAATTTTCCTTCAAAATGGGCCTCAGAATATATATAAACATATATATATATATGGATATATATGGTCTGTTTGGAGAACTAAACTTTAAGTCTGTCTGACAGCTGATGCATGCACTATCTCTCCTATTCTATCCTTTCTTTTTTGATTTTTTTTGGTGTATTAATGAAGCTTCTAGGGAAAGAGTTATTGGCATGAAGCATTTATGATGTGTTTATTTAAATATCCCCAATAATTTGTTTTCTGTGCAAGTTCTATTGATCATGACAACTCTTATGTGATCTGTTCATTAGGTCTGGGCTGGCTTGATGATATCGATCAAGTAGATCCCTTTGTGAAGAGATGCATTGATTAGTTTCCTGACAAGCTGTTAAGGCCACTTGCAAAGCTGTCACTAGTGATACTTGCCATAAGACTGGGCCTCACTTTCATTGTCTCGCTGAAGGGAGTCTGAATGGAAGATAGATGAACACAGCTCCAACATACTCAGTGCTAGACAAGCACCCAGTGACCTGTCTCCTGGCTCCTTTGCCCACAAAGAGAAAATGAATGAATGTCCAGGCAGTGAACACTCTGTAGTGTACTTGAATAGTATTTACACTGGGAAATCCACCTGAAACATACCAGGCCTGGGTGGAGAGGGAAACAACAGGTCATTTCAGCAGCTTCTTTCAAGTCCACCATCTGCAAAGCCATTTTCCTCTGCTTCTCTCCAGAATGGCAACAACCCAAAATCCCCAAACAGAGAACCCAGAATCTGAATGGAAGACAATAAATATGCTTTGTCATGGAAAAGACAATTCTGAACACAAGAGGCGTTAGAACAATAGGCCACAATATTTCCTGACAAAATACCAGATCACAAGTACATGACAGTGGCAGTTCCCATTTCTTTAGGACTAAAATTAGTGGATAGCTTGTGCGCTCCAAAAGGAACAAGAAGCCATGTTTAAGTACTGTTGCTTACCAGAGCTTAGCAAAGGTCTGCATTTGCCGAAAGATTGGGGAGGGGGTGATTGTGCTGGTGCCAGAGTCTGACAGTGACTAAAGCAGCTTTTTCCAAAGTATGGTTCTGTATTTGTCTGTGTGGTTGATTGGTTGTTTTGTTGTTGTTGTTGTTGTTGTTTTAGGGGAATTACCTTGACATGGAATTCAGAATAATTGACTAAGCTGACTTAAAATTGGAATTCCTGAAAACTTACCTGAAGAATCCCAGATTTAAAAAAAAATATTCCTTTGGGTTCCAGGGGATAGAAATTATCCAGGATTGTATTCCTTATCCATTTGACATGATCATTAATTCAAGCAAGGTGCTTCATTTTTTTTTTTTAGTTTCGATTGCTTCACTAATGATTACGAGTGAAGTCTTGACTTGGTCAGTAGCCTGAGGCTAACTTGATGCCCGTTGGGTCTGTGTTCTCAGAGTTCTATGAGAGGGTGTATGCAGTTAGTTATCTTCCAGTAAGAGACTAATATTGATTGTTTATACACTCAGTAAGAAACATGTATTCTTGATACTGCTCAACTGATCATGAAGAACACAGGTGATATTAAGGTAATGCCTCTGTTTTTTTTTCTTTTTTTAAAGAAGTAGCCATGTAAGACTATACTTTCAGGGATCATTTCTATAGCATGCTACTAGAGAAATCTCACTGATTGTGTAGAGTACCAGAAACCACAAGGAGGAGATGTAGTGTTCTCTCCTGAGCGTGAAGCTGGCTCTTGGTGTTGCTTTTTTACAACTGCCGTTTTCCATTGATGATCGTTCTTCTCTTCCTTTTGGGAGAGTAGGAGGGAGAGAACACATTCTGAGTGGCTTTTGACATCTTTTAATCTAGTAAAAAAATAATGTAGCCATGTGAAGTACGATGCATAACCAAAACGAAGAGGAAAAATCAGATTGAGAGTCAAGTGAAAACTGAAGATGCAAGTCTCACTTACCTTCATGTTGCTTCTCAGTGAACAATGCCAACCACCAAAATAAACAAAGGACTCAGAGTTACTGGCTTTTGCTTTTCTCAAGAACATGTTGGTTGCGGTAAGAAAAGAGATCATGGGAACTCTTACTCTTGTCCTAATAGGCAAGATGCCTGGAAATTCCCTTCCACTGGTCTGTAGAGCGTCACTAACACCAGCCATTCTGCTTTCTGCCCTACGATGGACAAACACAAGAGGCAAACCTTGTTTCCCTCTGTGACCCTGATGCAGGAACAAGATGACCTGTTTTTCTTGCAAACGGAGATAACCACTAAGATGGGAGATAGTTCCTAGTGCATTGAATTTGAAAATACTGTAAAATGGTTCACCAGCACAATCCATTTGTCAGCCTTCTACTGGCCTGAGTTGAGTTATGCTGTGGAAGCATTCTCATCAGATAGAGGAAGAATCTAAGCTTAGTAGTCATGTATTCAGTCACATAGTGGCTGGCAGAAAGCTCAGCTCAAACTTTGGTTTTGGATATTCTAATTCTAATTTTGTCTCTAAAGACAAAATTAACTCAAGTAGCAGAAAGGAGACAGCTGAAAAATTTGTTCTGATGTTGTTCAGTCAGGACCATGAAATCTTTGATTTTCTTGGTGGGGAGGTATTGAGAGGCAAGTCACAAAGAAGAGATCACAAAGGAGAATCCACCTCAGGAAAAGTCAAGGCCAAGTCACCATAATTCAATTTGCCCAGCGCTCCTAGAGGCTGGCTGTGGACAGTGCACCACACAATTCACTCTGTGTCTGCGTAAGGAGAGAGAAAGAGGAATATTAGGCCCTTGACTCAACTATGGCTCACTAAGGGCCATGAACTACTATCATTTTTGGGTCCCAGAGGTGGTGTTTTGATCTTTCGTTGCGTTTCCTTCTCAGTCACAGTTTGCTCTGACTTCCTAAATCAACTGCAGAGCCTAGAGTGGCCATCAAAAATTTGCATGTGGTTTCCAAGGAACTTGACCCCATGTTTTCTGAGGACAGAAATATTTTTAATTATTTAGCTTATTTTGAAAGCTTCTTTTGTCACATGAGATCTTTTATTAGGTCATCAGTTCACACATGGCTATGTGGCTACCACAATCATTCAACCCAGAAAATTTACGTACATAAATACATGTAAAATATACGAATCATATTTGTATCTTTCACAAAAGCAAGCACTATACTGGCTTTCTGAGGATTTTGTTTGTTTGTTTTTGTTTTTGTGAGTTTTTTGTTGTTTTTAAGCCTACTGGTTTTCTACTCACATCTTTCTACATCAAAAGAAATAATCGATTTGAATGACTTGGGGCTGTTATTGCCACTAGTTTTTCTTCTATGACATTAAATACATTATTGACAATACTTTGGTCAATAAATAGAGATTTATCTGACCCTTCTTAGAAAATAGTTCATATTCCATAATAGGATTATACTGGGCTTCATTTAAGCTTTCCCTTACTGATAGACAGCTGTCATGAAAGTTTGGTTTTGTTTGCTTTTGCCTTGAGAATAATGAGGTAAATGGCTTCATTTATAAAAGCTCAGGGGAAATTATTCTATCAGATAGATTCTGATAAGAGACACTCTTGGAACAAAAGCTATATATGCTTTAAATTTAAACCATAATAAAATCCAAGCAGATTAAAGATTTGAATTTTAAATATTGACAAATCTTAGCTACACATAATTACCATCAGTTACTTCAAACCTCCAATCATAAATCTTAAGTAAAGATGAAGCCACATCACAAACCAAGACAAAAATTCTATCTTTTAACTAAACTCACATTAACTTTACAGAGAGTCAGCACAAAGGGAGATACAGAGACCTCTGAAATATTAGGGCTTCTACTTAACTATGGCCTGTTCAAGCACTAAGGTCCAATGAAGTACCATCCTTTAAGGTCCCTGAGTTGGAATTTTGACCTTTTCTGAGTTTCATCATCAGCCAGATTTTGTTCTGCCTTTATAAGTTCACTGCAGAGCCTAGAGTGGAAATTCAAGGCTTGCTCCTAGGAAGAGAAAAGGAAAAACTCAATGGCATTTTCTGTTATTTTTATGAGGCCTCATCTCTGTGAGAGTTTTTCAAAGTCAGGAAAAAGTTAACATTTTCTAATTTATTTAGTTAAGTCTAAGAGCCTTGAAGGGGATGAGAATACTGGGGCAAGGGCAGGGGAGCGGGGGAGGAGGAGTAGGAAGGAATGGAAGATGTTTTGGGGGTGGGGGGAGGGAAATGGGGACCAAGACATGTGAAAGGGTATCAATGTATGGGAATTAATGCAAATATCATGTAACCCTTCTATTAATTACAATAAAAATATATGAAAAAAAGAATGGAAGATGTTTGATTAAAATGTGTTTGGGGGTGGGTGCCAGTGGTGCATACCTATAATCCTAGATATGCAGGAAAGTAAGATAAAGAAATAAATCAATGTATTAGTACTATCAGTGAAACTATAAACTTGTATAACCACTATGGAAATCATATGGATATTCTTTAAAAATATTTTTAAAAATCCCTACCAGATGATCTGGCCATGCCTTTCTTGGGACTATATTTAAAGGAATGCACGTCAGGCTATAATAGAGGCCTTGCACAACCATGTTCATTGTAGCACCATTCACAGGGGCCAAACCTTTAAAAATAGCCTACATGCCCTATGCTGATGATCAAAACATGTGGTATATATACACAAGGGAATGCTATCCAGCCATAAGGAAGAATGAAAATACATCATTTGCAGAGAAATGGAACTGGCGAGTTTGGGCTGGATAATGATGTAAGTCATATTTAGAAGGACAAAAGTCTCATGCTTTCTCTCATATGTGGTTTTGATGTCTAAAAACAAACCAGATAAGTACATATGAGATCTTATATACATTATATACTATAAATACAGATATAGTATATTTATATACGTGTGTTATATACATTTATATAGGATTATTTGGGGGGATTAGAAGGGGTGAGAGGAAACATTTTAGAGGATGAACAATACAAAAATCATTGCTTCAGTGAGTGAAATGAGACATTGATAACTATTGACTAATAGGAATACAGGTTGAGGAAAGTGAGACACAGTCAATCTGTAAAGTACTGTCTATACAAGCGTGAAATACCACAGTGAAATTCCTCACATAATTAACTTACACTAAAACACTGAATGATGAAGATGTAAAAAACCAAAATGAAAGTTCTGCCTGGGCTGTGAGGACTACCAGGCAAGGTGGGGGGGGAGATAAGTTAAAGAAAATGAATATGGTTAAAACGCTTTATGTACACATATGAAACAGAACAATAAAGCTTGTTGATGCTGGCTTTGGAAGGGGGATGCAGGAGAGTGATGACTGAGGGAGTCTGATCTAGTGTATGCATATGTGGGCATGTCAGAATGAAATCCAGTACTACTAATTGTTGCTAATGGGGGGAAATGAACCCAAGATTTTGTGATGGAGTGGTCCATATGAATCCTTGATCAACCTATCAAACTTTCAGAATGCCTACTTCCCTCCTATTTTTTCTGAATCTCCCCTTTATTTGCACAAAGACAGGAGGGTAGGAGGAAGAAAAAGTACTTCACACTGGCCAGTTGTTTCCCAAGGGAGACTGTCACATTCAGCCAGAGTTTGAAGTGCTGTTCAAAAGTTGAATTAAAAATGCAATCGTATCCCAATCTTAAAACCCCAAACCTCTCAATCAATCATGGTTTACAAAGCATCTAAAGAAAGGAAATTTTTGACCAACTGATCAAAGCAGCACTCAGAATGGAACCACTGATTGAATATTGACCTCAGCAGGCACTGTAATTGCATCTTATTGGCAAATCATTACTAGTTGATCTTGGTGATAGAAAGTAAGATGGAAATGAGAGGCACTTACTTCTCTGGGTCAAGTGAATAACTAGCACACAAAATCTTTCTGGAGGTGTGTTATATGGTGGGAGGATTAGAGGTTGACTTCTATAACTTTTCTGTGATTGTTCAGAGTTAAGTGGTTCTTATATTACCTCAAAAAAATGCAGTTCTAATGACTCTTCCTGCAGCAAGACTTCCTTTATCCTTCCAACCTTTCTAGCTCCTTTTACACCTTGCTCCAGCCAGCACACTAGAGTTAGGAGTTCAGGCTCATGTTCTACCAGCCATTATACTTTCTAGCTTCATACCAACCTAGTGGGTGTTATTAATAGCCCCACCCTATATTGAGGAGGGCCTGGAGAAAGAGGTCAATGGTATTGGAAATATACTTCAGGGAATCATCTCAGAGAATTTCCCAAATATCCAGAAGGGCAGGCCTATCCAGATACAAGAAGCTTTTAGAACCCCAAACAGACCTGACCAGAAAAGAACATCCCACCATCACATTGTGATCCGAACTGGATCAATAGAAACCAAAGAAAGGATCCTAAAGGCAGCCAGGGAAAAAGGATCAGTAACCTATAAAGGAAAACCAATCAGAATAACCGTAGATTTCTCAGCAGAGACCATGCAAGCAAGAAGTGACTGGAAGCATATATGTCATGCCCTCAAGTCAAATAATTACCAACCAAGAATACTGTACCCAGCTAAGCTCTCATTCATAACTGAGGGAACAATAAAAACATTCCATTCCAGGGAAAAGCTGCAACAATATGTAGCAACAAAACCAACACTACACAGAATTCTCAAAGATATTCTATACATAGAAAACCAAAATAAATGCAATATAGGGAAAGAAATGGCACCTAAACAGCATACCATCTAAGGACCACAAGAACTGGCAAGACACAGTCCCTAATAAAAGCTTTTAAAAATGGTAGGAACTAATAAATATCTCTCAATCCGAACTCTCAATATCAATGGACTTAACTCTCCAATTAAATGGCATAGGCTGCCTAGTTGGATCAAAAAGCAAGAGCCATCGTTCTGCTGTCTTCAAGAGACACATCTTACCCCAAAAAACAATCATCTTTTGAAAGTGAGAGGTTGGAATAAACTCTATCAAGCTAATGGCCCCCATAAACAGGCTGGAGTTGCCATCCTCATATCAGATAAAATAGACTTCAAACTACAATTAGTAAGAAAAGACAATATTTACACACCCAATCCCGGAGCTCTGAACTTCATCAAGCAAACTTTACTTACACTGAAACCATACATAGATCGAAATACAGTGATTGTCGGTGACTTTAACACACCACTCTCACCTATGGACAGATCAACAAGGCAAAAACTTAACAGAGAAACCTTAGAATTGAACAACTATGTAGATCAACTAGATCTAACAGACATCTGCAGAATATTCCACCCAGCAACAACACAATATACGTTTTTCTCAGCAGCACATGGAACATTTTCCAAAATAGATCACATCTTAGGCCATAAAACAAACCTGGTCAGATTCAGAAACACTGAAATTATTCCATGCACACTCTCAGACCACAAAGGCATCAAACTGGAACTGAACACACATCTCCATCAACGAAAACCCTGTAACTCATGGAGACTAAACAACACATTGTTGAATCACCAATGGGTCATCGAAGAGATCAGAACAGAAATCCAACAGTTTATGAAATTTAACAGTAAGGAGCACACAAAATACCAAATCCTTTGGGACACAGCAAAGGCAGTACTCAGAGGAAAATTTATAGCGCTGAGTGCCTACAACAAAAAGTTGGAAAAATTGCAAACCAACAAGTTAATGTCCCACCTTAAGCTCCTGGAAAAGGAGCAACAAACCAACCCTAATCCCAGTAGAAGAAAGCAAATTATTAAAAGCAAAGCAGAATTAAATGATTTGGAATACAAAAAAACTATAGAAAGAATCAACAAAACAAGGAGTTGGTTCTTTGAAAGAATTAACAAAATTGACAAGCCCTTAGCAAATCTTACCAAAAAAAGAAGAGAGCATATCGAAATAAACAAAATCGCAGATGAAAATGGTAATATCACGACAGAAATTACCAAGATCCAAAATATCATGAGGGAATACTTCTCAAACCTTTATGCCAACAAATTTGAGAATCTAGAAGAAACGGATGAATTCCTAGCCAATATTAACATACCCACACTGAACCAAGAAGAACTAATCCAACTCAAAAGGCCCATTTCAAGCACTGAAATAGAAATGGCAATTAGAGAACTTCCACCTAAGAAAAGCCCAGGGCCAGATGGATTCACAGCTGAATTCTATAAGGTCTTCAAAACAGAGCTCACACCAATACTCCTCAAGCTCTTCAACGAAATTGAAAATGAAGGTTCTTTACCAAACTCATTCTATGAAGCCAGTATAACCCTCATCCCCAAACCAGACAGAGATTCATCAAAGAAAGAGAACTATAGACCTATTTCTTTGATGAACATCGATGCAAAACTTCTCAACAAAATACTGGCCAACCGTCTACAACAACTCATCAAAAAAATTATACACTATGATCAAACTGGATTCATCACAGGGAGGCAAAGCTGGTTCAACATATGCAAATCAATTAATATAATTCAACACATGAACAAGAGCAAGGACAAAAATCACATGATTGTCTCAATAGATGCAGAAAAGGCATTTGACAAGATCCAACACCCCTTTATGTTAAAAGCTCTGGAGAAACTAGGAATCCATGGAACATTCCTCAATATAATAAAGGCTGTGTATGAGAAACCCACTGCTAGTATTACACTTAATGGTGAAAATCTAAAGCTATTCCCTCTAAAATCAGGAACGAGACAAGGATGCCCACTCTCTCCATTACTCTTTAACATAGTACTAGAATTCCTAGCCAGTGCAATAAGGCAAGAAGCAAGTATAAAGGGGGTCCAAGTAGGGAAAGAGGAAGTAAAACTATCCCTCTTTGCAGATGACATGATTCTGTATTTAAAGAATCCTATAGACTCTACTCCAAAGCTCCTTGAGCTGATTCAAAACGTTGGAAGAGTAGCAGGCTATAAAATTAACCCTCAAAAATCAACTGCCTTCCTTTGCGCCAACAGTGAAAGGAACGAGGCAATAATCAGGAAAGCAACTCCTTTCACAATAGCCTCAAAGAAAATAAAGTACCTAGGAATTAGCTTAACTAAGAATGTAAAGGACCTTTTTGATGAAAACTTTAAAACCCTAAAAAAGGACATTAAAGCTGAACTAAGGAAATGGAAAAACCTCCCATGCTCCTTGATTGGAAGAATCAACATTGTGAAAATGACAATTTTACCAAGGGCTATCTACAAATTCAACGCAATACCCATCAATATCCCAATGGCATTCTTTAAAGAAATAGAAGAGGCAATTCAAAATTTCATATGGAATAATAAAAGACCCCATATAGCAAAAACACTTCTTAGCAGAAAGAACAGCACTGGAGGAATTTCAATTCCAAACTTTAGACTCTATTACAGGGCTATAATTATCAAAACAGCTTGGTACTGGCACAAGAACAGGCTTGAAGACCAATGGAATAGAACTGAGGACCCAGATATTAAACCACAGACCTATGGCCACCTAATCTTTGACAAGGGAGCCAAAAATATAGAATGGAAGAAAGACAGCCTCTTCAACAAGTGGTGCTGGCAGAACTGGTTAAGCACCTGCAGAAAACTAAAGTTGGATCCTTCTTTGTCACCTTGCACTAGAATTAACTCCAAATGGATCAAAGACCTGGAGGTAAAAGCTGACAGTCTGAAAACTTTACAAGAAGGAATAGGAGATACACTAGGCCTCCTTGACACAGGTGGAAACTTTCTTAATAAGGACCAAGAATCACAACAAATCAGAGAAAGGCTGGATAAGTGGGACTGCATTAAACTGCAGAGCTTTTGTATGGCAAAGGACATAGCTAGTAAATTAAATAGGAAGCCTACAGAGTGGGAGAAGATCTTCACCAACCAAACAACGGACAAAGGCCTCATATCTAAAATATATCAACTCAAACATTTGAATCACTCCAAAACTAAAAGTAACAGCCATCCCATTAAAAAATGGGCCAAAGACTTAAAGAGAGTCTTCTCTGAAGAAGAAACAAAAATGGCCTATAGACACATGAAGAAATGCTCAACATCTCTGGTCATAAGAGAAATGCAAATCAAAACAACTCTAAGATTCCACCTCACTCTAGTTAGAATGGCCAGGATCAGGAAAACGAATGACAACAGATGCTGGAGGGGATGTGGCCAGGAGGGATCACTACTACACTGTTGGTGGGAGTGCATCCTCGTTCAACCACTATGGAAAGCAGTGTGGCAGTGCCTCAAAAGTCTAAACATAGAACTCCCCTATGACCCAGCAATTCCACTACCTGGCATTTACCCAACCATTCAGAAACTAGGGCATACTAAATCCAGTAGCACAACAATGTTCATTGCAGCATTATTCACCATAGCAAAGATATGGAACCAACCTAGATGTCCCTCAGTTGATGAGTGGATCAACAAGATGTGGTATTTGTACACAATGGAATTCTATGCTGCTATCAGAAAGAATGACATCGCCCCATTTGTTAGGAAATGGAAAGACTTAGAAAAAATCATATTAAGTGAAGTAAGCCAGACTCAAAGGAACTTAGGCTCAAAGGTTTCCCTCATTTGTCATAACCAGTAGAAACCTTGGGCTCTACTAGCAGAGATCTGAAATAGAGCAAAACCTTGATATATAAGGCCATATAGTATGAAGCTAATTGAAAGGACCTCCAGGATACTGAAACAAAAGCCATACAATGAATGATTGTTGTCCTTAATGTACTATATTATCTTTCATCTCCTTTGCTGTCTCTTGGGTATCTCATATTGTAACAGTATCTCACTTTGTTATCTGATATATTGAATTTATTTGTATTTGGTTATTTGAAATTTGATAGGGAAGGGGGGAAAACCAAGACGGGGGGTGGGTGGTGGGTGGGGGGGGAGGGTGATGGGTACCAAGACATGTGAAAGGGTATCAATGTATGTGAATTAATGCACCTTCTATCTGGCAAATATCATGTAACCCTTTTATTAATTACAATAAAAAATTATAAAAAAAATAGCCCCACCCTAGGGAAGAAGAAACTGAGATAGCATGCTTTTTCTCATATGTGGAGGCTAGACCTAAAAGATGAGCAAGATAAAATAATACAGGACGCTAGGCGCTGGTGGCTCACGCCTGTAATACTAGCTACTTAGGAGGCTGAGATCTGAGGATCTCAGTTCAAAGCCAGCTTAGGCACAAAAGACTGTGAGATTATTTTCTCCAAGTAAGTTCCAGAAAACTGGAAGTAGAGCTGTGCCTCAAGTGGTAGAGCACTAATCTTGAGCTTGAAGGGTTCAGGGACAGCACCCAGGCCTAGAGTTCAACACCCCCAAAAAACAAACAAAGCAAAAAAACCCCACATAGGATCTCTATTTTATGTGTATATTTTATATGATATACATACACATGCTCATATACATACAATATTTGCAACTGTAAGATTCTGGGGAGATTATAAAAGGAGAAAGAGAAAGAGAGTGAGGGAGAGACAAAGAAGAAAGAGGAAGAGAGAATATTAGACATTTAAATCAAAATTCATTACATCTGTGAATGAAGACGGTAGATAATCACACACTGTTGAGAAGCTCACACTTGACTTTGTAACATACTTTTATGGACGCTGGCCAGCTTCATCCATTAAGGGCCAGGTAGTAAATATTATTTAGGATTTGGGGACTCTCATAATCAGCTCTGTTCTTGTAGTCAGTCATCAGCAGTCATAGACTATGATATGTAAATGAATCTCTATGGCTGCATGCCAAAAAATAAGATGAGAGGCAGATTTACCCAAGGCCACACTTTGCTGACCTCTGTTTTATGATATTATTCCCAAAGGAATTATTGGGACTCTCCAGTAAATACAGTCTGATTCCAGAGTCAATGACAGTAGACTCTTGTCAGTAGCCATTTTCTGTACCCTAAAAATTACTACCTTTTTGTTAACCATAACACAAACATGTCAAAATCTCATACCTGTACAGGTTAGCTGTTTTCAACCTCTTTTTAATCAAAGGGCATACAGGGCCCAATAATAATGGCTCACATCTGTAATTCTAGCTCTTCCAGAGGTACAGACCTAGAGGATCAAGGTTTCAAGCCATCATCTCCGGCAGAAATGCACAAAAGACTTCATTTCCAATTAACAAGCAAAAAATGCCAGATTGGAGGTATGGTTCAAATATTTATATCTATACAAATATTATACATAGATACATACATACACATTACATATACACAATATATGTATGCATCTGCCCATATATATGTGGGCATGTATATGTCTGTATGTGTATATTTTATACTTCAACCATTTTTTCATATATTTGTTTATTATAGTTCAAAGGAGTTCCCATTCAACATGTCAGTTGATGTATACAGTATGTGTTATCATTTCCCTTCTCCCCCAACCCCACCTATTCTTCTTCCCTTATATAACCTTTAAAAATTAATAGACTTCCTCCATAGAGTAGTTTCATGTTCACAGAGAAATTGAGGAGAGAGTACATTGATTTTCCATCATCCCTCTCACTTCCATTTGTTAACACTTTGCATGGTGATGATATCATCATGCTATTCAATTGCTGAGCCAGCACTTGGTCCTTTTTGCTTACTGAAGTCCATAGCTTGCACCAGGTTTCACTCTCTGAGCTGTACATCTTGTCAATTTGACAACTATATCAAGATATTCACCACTATGAAATCATATGGAAGAATTTCACTGCCATAAATCCCAAGTTCTCCCTATCATCCCCTCTCCCACTCCCCTTGACCCCCAGTTCCTGGTGGGATTTGATCTTCGTGTTGTTTTCACAGTCTTTCCATTTCCACAGTATTGCAGAGTTGTAATCATGAAGAACTTCATCTTCCACACAGACTTCTGTTAGTAATGGATATTTTGTTTCCTGCCTGCCTTGCCATAGCATGGCAGTTCATTTAAGAAGAGGAACAAGATACCATTTGCTCATTCATTTCCTTACTTATGTCTGAACCACTTCTGTGTTTTGATAATTACTCACAAAACTGTGCAAATATTTACATACAGGTTTTTATGTAAACATACATTTTTGATTCACTTGAATAAACATCAAGAAGCTCAGTCTTTTTTTTTAATGCATTGCAAGGGCAAGACTATGTTTACTTTTGTAAAAAGCAGCTGATCTGTCTTCTAACTTGGTGGTGCCATGTTATATTTTCACCAACAGTGAATGAGGGTTCCTATGGTATAGTTTGTGTTTTGGATTTAAGCTATTCCAAAAAATATGCAGTGACATCTCATTACTGTTTTAATTTGCAGGTCCATAATGTTACAGAAAATGACACTTATTTGACATCAGCATAGCTCTACTTTGATTAAGTGTTTGTTCAGATACTTGCTCATTTTTTAAATTGGGCTGTTATTATTGCTCAATTTTAAGAGATCTTTATGCTTGGGATAGCAATTATCAGATATATATTTTACAAATATTTTCTCTCATGATCTTTACTGCGACTTTTGCAGAGAAGTTTCTAATCTTAATGAAAAGTCTAAATTAACAACTGTCTTTCTTTTTTTTATGAACTGTGACATCAGTTTTATTATAAGCCACTAAGGCCAACTCAAGTCTTAACGAGAGTGTCTCTATGTTATCTTTAAAGAGTTTAGTTGTTTTATACTTTATTGTATAGGTGTATAGACTAATAAGTACTAATTTTGTGAAAAGCAGGAGGTATGGATCTAGATTTATTTTTTTTATAATTGGCCAGCCTCATTCTCTACTGTGTAGTGTTTGTTTCATTGTTGATCAGGTGACTGCTGTATTTGTGTGTATCTGTATCTGGGCTCTTTGTTGTATTGTGGGTTGGTCTCTCCTTTCCCATAATTATCACACTGCCTTGACACTATGGCTTCACAATAAGGCATGAAGATGGGTGGTATCAATTCTCATTTTGTTTTCATTCTATACTACCTTGTTTATTCTGAGTCTTGTATAAAAAATGTAAAAAATTTAGAATGTTTCTTAGCATTCATAAAATTAAATATGCTAGTATTTTGATTTGAATACCTGGAAAACCAAGTATAATCATATGAACAGCATAGTTGTATAATCTCTGTATATATTTATGAACTGATTGGCTAATATTTTGTTACAGACCGACATTTATGTTCATGTTTGTGGCAGAATGTATCTTTAGTTTTCTTGTAATACCTTTAGTAATGTATTACAAGAAATGCTGGAATAATGCTAGAATGTCAGAAAGCACTGGAAGAATTGCTCTGTTTCTGTTTCCTGGAAAAGGTTATCAAGAATTGATATCATTTTTGTTTAATGTTTTTTTTAATTCCCCAATGAATCCACCTGGACCTTGTGCTTTCTGTTTTGGAAGGGTATTATTGATTAAAGTTACTTAATAGATATAGGCTTGCCAGATAATCTGTTTTTTCTTCTGTGAGTTTTCATGGACTGTATCCCTTTGTCCAAGTTATAAGATTTTATACAGAACACTCTCCTTCATTCTGTTTATACTTCTTTTCTGAATATTGAAATAGTGTGGATATTTATCTTGGTTGAGCCAATTCTAATAATTAACTTTCTTGAGATAGCTATTTTATCTAGATTTTAAAATGTATTGGCATAAGAATATGCAAAAAATTCTTTCCATTCCTGATGTCTACTTTTATAATTATATGATCATTCCGACTGGTAGTGCTCTCTTCTTTCTTAGGCCACCAAGGAATCATGGAGAGCTTTGATGCTTTCAAGATATATTTCAGTTTATTAACTGCATTTTATTTGCTGATTTGTTGAATTAAGCTTTTAGCATCAATTATCTCATGTCTTTATTTGGATTATTTTGATGCAAGTAATTGATTTAATTAATGAATTAACTTGACCTCAACCTAGAGCAGAGACCATGGTGGGAAGATAGAAGAGGTCAAGGTTAAAGGGGGGAGGGGTGGGGGAAAAGGAAGAGACTAGATGATATGCCAGCTGTTGATTGGGTCTTTCCCAAGATTACATCTTTTTTTTTTTCAGTCCTGGACTTGAGCTCAGGGTCTGAGCACTGTCCTCGGGCTTTCTCAAGGCTAGAGCTTTAACACTTGAGTCACAGCACCACTTCCACCTTTTTCTATGTCTATGGAACTGAGGAATTGAACGCCGGTCTTTGTGCATGCTAGGCAAACACTACCACTAGCCACACTCCTGGCCAAAATTACCTCATTTTTGAGTTTGATATTTAACTTATTTCAATTTTTAAATATCCACAGTGAGGCTACACATGTCACTAAATGATTTGCTGCCAGTTAAGTTTCTCTAGATCCCTTGTCTTTTAGAATTTGCCAAGGTTTTCTTTATGTTAAGCATTAACAAGCATGCTCTAGTTGTAAGAAGTATTTGCTATTGATTATAGGTTTAGTAGGTGTTTATTAAGCACATTAGTTAAGAGCTTCCATCTCCTCACTGGCATGCTATCTTTTTGTCTTCATAACATTTGAAGACCCATTGTATTCTCTTTCTAGAGGCACCTCTTACAGAGGTCTGAAAGGATATTTAAGCATAAGACCAACCTCATCATATCTACAGCCTCTCCCAGCTCCCTTCCCTAGAAAGAAGAGGTGATAGCTTGGTAGCTTGGTATAACTCTTCTAAAGGCCTCTGGTAGTGGCCTGACAGGGGAACCCATTCCACTTACATTATACTTTGTGCATTTCTTTTATCTTTTTCTTTATTTTTATTGTAATGTATAGAGGGGTTACAGTTATATTTGCCAGGTAGTAGGTGCATTATTTCTCACATATTGATACCCCTTCTCATGTTTTTGTACCCATTTCCCTCCCCCATCCCCACTACTTTGTGCATTTCTGGGACAGAAATTAGTTGTTTATTTGGGGGGGTGGCAGGGATGCAGAATTTCATCCTACAGCCAATATGAACAGCAAGTCAGTAAAAAAAAATAGACGTTTCTTTTTGCATTTTTATGAAATGAAATCCCCATAGGTGGCACACAGTCTTTTCAGAGGCCAATATACAATCAACAGCTGACACATTGTCAGGCTTGTCCCTCACAATGCCCTGCATTAGCCCCTCTCCATTCCCCTCTTAGTCTCTGCTCTGCTTTGAGACCCACTTTTGGCCCAGGGCCCTGGTAAGTGGATATTAATGTTTCTTTTTCCATATCTCTGACTATTCCTATCACTCAACCCCAACAAACTACATTCTCAGAGTGTTACTATAATATCACTTCCTTCAAGTCTCCCTGAAGAATGAATCCAGAGATCTGAAGCAGTCGAACAGCTTAGGTTTAGGGCAAGCTCTTCTTTGGCCTTGCCACCTGTAGCCCTTACCCTTCGTCCTCATAGCTCCCCATCAGACAAACTACAAACTATTTTTTTGCAATCTTCCTACCTCTAAATCTATTATGTCTGAATGTTTTTGTTTCCTAGTCTAGATATTCCCAAACTGGAAGCCATGGTCCATGGATAGCTTGTGAAACACTGGACACCGTAGTATGTGTTCTGTTTTATGTTATTCAGTCTTCACAACATTTCTACGAGACATAAACTTTGCTCCCACTGACTACTTAACACTCATGGAACTGGACATTTGGAGGAGCTAGCTCTGACTCAGAACACACTTGGTAAAGAGCTATGCTATGCTCCTGCTTAATAAGCCTGCCAGGACCAAAAGATGCCTTGTAGCTGGACCAATAACTCACACAAAGTAGCCACTTACTATGGGGATGAATGAGACTGAATGGCTAAAGGCATAAGAAAAGATATCTCGAAATGCTTTGGAAATTATAAATTATTGTGCAAATATTATGCCATCCCTTAAAATCATCATTATGAAGTTGTATTAATCTATATGACATAATTTAATTTTTTATAAGTTCTTTTACCCCCGAAATCAAGCAGAACCTCACCTTCTATTACACGAGAATATTGACTAATGGGTAAAAACTGGCAATAAGAAAATGTGTTTGCTATCCTTCTATTTGTGTACAGCGTATGGAAAGAAACATATATTTAAGATCAAAGACTATAGAAAAGTACATGTGTGCCCAACATTTTCAAACTTCGTTTTTCTGCATCTCAAAATTGGTAGCGTCTTCTGATCTGGAACAGTCTGTCACCACACACAAGCCTGTCTGCCTTCTGCCTTCCTGCCTGCCTTTCTCTCTGTTTGTCTCTGTCTGTCTGTCTGTCTGTCTGTCTGTCTGTCTGTCTGTCTGTCTGTCTCTCTCTCTCTCTCTCTCTCTCTCTCTCTCTCTCTCTCTGTCACACACACACACACACACACACACACACACACACACAGCCTAAGACAATCTCACACTCCACACAAGCAGCAGATGTCAGTATTGTGCCACTTTCAAGTTGACTGCTGGGGGAGATACACTGGTCTTTGTCACTTCACAGCACAATCAACAGTCATTTAAACATACAAATGTAACACTATTGGGCTCTAAGCAGACCTTCACTGATCAATACATACATACACACACCCCCCAAAAATATATGCACAAACAAATACAACTATTGTTTTGGAAAGCACTGCATTTCATAAGATGCAAACGTTGGAACAGGTGAGCACAGGGTAAGCAGTAAAACAGACTGCTCTGTGCTGGTGCAGGAGACGGGGGCATCCAGAAGCCACTTTGTCACTCATTTCCCACAACAGTTCCAAGTCAAAGAAGACCTTCCTTGTCTGATGAATACTCCATACTTGCAAAGCCACCTGTGCAGACAGTGGAGTTCCTAGCGAGTCCTCAGTGGTCTGTATGACCAGGTCCCCAGCTGCTTCTGGAGAGTATCGAAAGCCACCTTCCTCCACTGAGTTCCCTCCCCTCAAGTTACTGTGTTCCTCTCAATTCACATGCCCTGAGTGGCAAACTTGCTCTGCCCCCTCAGTACCACTATTCTTCGATGCCACCATAAAGCTTTTCTTTGATGATCTCATAGTGCCTCTTTCTTTGTTTTTTTCCTGGGCTCATCACAATTTGTAATTACATTGTCTGATTATTTAATAAATATCTGTGTATGCAACGTCAACTAAGATGCAAAAACCAGAAGGATAGCGGTTGTGAATGCTTTGTCCATCCATATTTCCCTAGTTCAGACATGGAACAAGGAAGACTGACAATAAATAGATGTTAAATTGATAAACCTGTGCTCAGAGACAAATGGATAAACAAAGAAGCAATGTAAGTGAATGAAGTAATGCTGCCCATGTTTTCAAGGACAACGTAAGGTGAAGGGAAGAGAATAACTCCAATAGACGTGTGGGCTCACTGTGTCTCTGTGATTCTGAGGGAAGCATCCCTGGCCAAGAGACTTGCACAAATATAATCTGACCTGGGTTTAACAGGTGTTCACTCCTCCCACAAAACAAGAGAATTTTGTCTAGCACTATTTTATACAAACATCACATCCTCATGTCTTCTTGTGAGGAAAGAACGTCTGGCTGTACTAATAGGAGAAATACTATCCTTTTTTTGAGAATATTTGAAATGCATTATGCAAAAGAGAGGATATGATAGACAATGATAGAGAGAGCTGAAGTCTGGTTATTTTTCTTTCTTCCACAAGATGGGGCACTCGGAATGAAATCAACTAGAAAAGGAACTGCGTGAGTAAATGTCGTTTTCATGTTAAATAACCTGATATAGGTGGACCAGAAAAATATACAGCTAGTTTAGAACTTGTTTGTTGCTACTGTACAGCCTTTCTTGTCAATAGCCAACTTTGTGATAGGCAAACTTAGGCTAGAGGAGAGAGACTAGAGGATGAAGCTGACCTTGCAGCTTCTGTGAGCTCTATGGTAAAATTTAAAAAAAAAAATCCTTCAGGGAGCGAGCGGCAGGCGTCCATTGCTCAGGAGCAACCCAGCAAATTTACCACTAAAATCATTTCCTCACATCTGGATAAAAGTATAATGATGCCCATTTTGAACTAAATGATTATAATAGCATCCATCACAATGAACAAAATTCTGCCTCTCGATATGCAAGGCTGCTATTTACCCTCTGCAATGATTTCCTTCAGTGGAATATTCCATAACACATTAAATCACATCCTACACAAAATAATTATGACACAGGAGTTGTATAATTCCACCTATGACCTATTTGCATGAATCCTTGCTTCTATCTAACTATAGATCTGTTGACAGATCATTACAAATTTACCTCTGGAAAGTATTATTTTTTTTGAGGGGGGCTGGGAATGGGCTTGACGGTTTCTAGGTACAAGTAGTACTCTTCATAAAGGTAATATTTAGATTTTTTTACATTCATTACCTCTTCATTCTTGTGATTGTCTACAGGCAAATCATTTTTTAGCGTGATTCTATCACAAATATGAATGAGATATTTACAGACGTAAAGTACGCCTCACAAGCATGGACAAGATCTTTGGACTCCATGATAAAGTGGTTAAAATGTTTGTTTGTTCGTTTTTAGTGGAAGGGAAAAAAATGCTATGAAAGGAAATATCTGCACTATACCAGGACAAAGCACACACTCACACACTATATTTGCCAGGACAAACCAACCAAACCAGCTTGAACGAAAAATAATTCATTGACTTATAAAATAGGAAAATTCCCGAAATCTTAAATGTTCAACCATTGTCATCGTGTACTCAGTCTTTGAGATTTTGGCATTTTTTTTCCAGCTTCACAAGGCTGTCTCTTTGAAGTAAGGAACAAAATAACCCAAACAAATTCATGATCCCATTGCATCACAAGTGTTCAGAAAATAAATAAAGCCTCCCCCTAAAATTCCTTTACCTGGGATCCTGTGATGGGTTCTGGGGTGAACCCATGAGACATCCCTGAAAAGAAGGGAGTGGCTTATCAGTTTGGTCACAATCACTACACTAAAGTCAGTATCATCCAAACTTGCTTTTGTTTAGAATGGTGTTGACTTAAAGATAATTCTTTTAATGGGGGGGAAGGATTGGCAAATGGTATATTCTCCAAAAAGAAAGTCAGAAGTAGGAAAAATGGTTTGGGGGGAATAGTAAAAATAGTTCTCTGGTGTGTGTGTGTGTGTGTGTGTACATGTGCACATCTGTCCTGGGCCTTTAACTCAGGGTCTGGGTACTATCCTTGAGCTTTTTTTTTGCTCAAGGCTAGTGTTCTGCAATGAAGCCACAAGTTCACTTCCAGCTTTTCTCTGGTAGTTTACCAGAGATAAGAGTCTCACCAGGTTTTCTGGCCAGACAGGCTTTGAGCCGTGATCCTCAGATCTCAGCCTTCAGAGTAGCTAGGTTTACAGATTCGAGCTATGAGCACCTGGCAAAGGCTTGACTTTGTCATAAATGAACATTTGTGAATGTTCTAGATCTCTTCTGGTTGATACAATTATGAAAAAAACCTAAGTCATTGTAAATTGTTCGGGAGAAGACTGGGCATCAGGCTTAGAAAGATTAATTAAGTGCTATATTTACAAGTCTTGTAGAAGAAACACCTACTTTCTAAAATACATGCTTGCTCAGTAGTCCTGAAAAGTTTATCTTTAATAAAGGCAAGTTATGACCGGCTTCAGGAAAAAAAAAGTAACAACACAAAATAAAGCAACAACAACAACAACCACCAAGAATTGAAAAACCCATTTGGGTTAGAAACTTGCTAAGTCCTTTATATAAACATCTACAAGGAAAAAGATAATCTAATTAAACCACTGAACACATTCTGTTTCTCCCCAACCACTTATTTCTCCCAGCCACAGATTCCTCATTAGTACAGCGTTTGAAGTAGGGAGACTTACTTATCTCACAGGGTCTTGTGAGAATTAAAAGCAATGATGTGCATGAAAGCTTTTGTTAATGTAAATACCCCCAAATGCAAGAATTTTATTTATAGTTTCAAGCTGTTGTGTAAGAAAGACATATCTGCCAGAAAAGTGACTATACTGACTTTTCTAGATCGGAGTAGGATATCACTGTCTTGCACCCTATTTGCACTAATCTCTCATTAGTTCTACCTCGTCGATCTCAAATCTCTCAGAAGTTCAACTGAAGCATTCTACATAGTTCGCCCAGAAAATTTTGTACATCCTAAATAGGTTACATGGATTTGTATGCCTATTTTCAGGAGTGGAGCTAATTGGCTCCATTTGAAGAAGGAAAACTGATTTGAATTTTTCAATATAAATTGAAAATGTTGCTATACTTTGTAAAAAAGCTAGAAATTCTAAAATATAATGTTTAATAGAGGTGAGTTTGAGAACAAATTTATCATATCTTGTCACTTGTTTTATTTCTGTGTGTGTGTGTGTGTGTGTGTGTGTGTGTGTGTGTGTGTGTGTGTGTGTGGCTGCATTGTTTCTCTGACAGTACTAGGATCTAAACTCTGGGCCTTGAATGAGCACAGCCAATGCTCTAGAACTTGAGCCACAGCTCCACTTTCAGACTTTTACTGATTAATGAGAAATGCGAATCTCCAATTTATCTGCCTAGGCTGGCCTTGAACTGAAATTCTCAGCTCTCAGCCTCCTACATAGCTAGGGTTACAGTATAGATATGAGCAACTCATTCTTGGTAATCCTTTCACTTCTTCTAGGATGCCATTTGCAACACTCCAGTGGATATTATTAACAAGTCCTGCCTAAAGAAGAGTGAGTTTGGAGTGAGTAGAAGCATTTTCTGTATTATGCCTAGTTGAGTACTATTGCTTTTCCTGACTGAAGCCTAGAATATTATAGAAATGACAGTTACTTGCTCTCAGTATTAGATACACAGTAATTATACAAGGAGTTAGACTTGAGGGAGAGAATTCTTAGTTCACAAGAATTTTTTTCTCACTTAAATTTCAGTGAAAATCATCTTTATTATAAAAGTAATCCTCTCTTTTTCTTAATATGAGGTGCTGTAAGACACTAGTCTTTTGTATTCATAAAGTTTCTGGACCAAAAGGAAAAAAAAGTAGATGAAATATTTTCCTTTTCTCTTCCCAGACATGAAAAATTTTAGTTAGCTGCACCAGCATTCAGGTATAGTTTCAAAAAGAAAAGAAAATTTTAAAAAGCACATGAAGAAGATGTAATCCCTACCATCTCAACTTGGCTATCAGTAGTCTTGGATATCAGTGTAAAATCTCCTTCCCCCAAAAGTCTTTTTTACATTTAGCATAAAATAGAACCACTGTTCTTCAGATTAAAATATTAATTTAATTTTTCCTCAAGGATCACAAAATTATAGTTACATGCTTAATTCTCAGACTTTAGGGATATTCTTTTTTTTTTGGTGGGTCTTGGGGCTTGAACTCAGCCTGGACGCTGTCCCTGAGCTCATCAGCTCAAGGATACCACCCTGCCCCAGGTGGGATATTCTTTTTGTGTGAGCTTGTTATTTTTTTTTTCTCTAGGTCGGAATTTTACCATTTGACCCACAGGTCTACTGTCACATTTTTACAGGTTGATTGGAGAGAATAATCTCACAAACTTTTCTGCCTAGGCTGGCTTCAAATCTCAATCTTTAGTTCTCAGCCTCCCAAATAGGATTACAGGTGAGCTACCTGCACCCAGCTTAGGAATTTCGGAACTTTCTCACCTAACATCTTTCTTCTTCTAACATTCTTTTTTTCAGTAGCATAATGAATTACCTTTATGCAGAATTGCTTTAAATTATTCAGTTTTTCAATTTGTGTGTGTGGAGGTGTGTGTGTATTATGCAGGTGTTCAGATAGAGATACAAGAGCTTGAACTCAGGACCTCTCACTTTTGCTTGGCCTTTTCACTCAAAACTAGCACTCTACCAATTGAGCCACACCTCCAATTCCAGATCTTTGACTGGAAATTGGAGGTCTAATCTCAGATTTCTCTGCCTGGGCTGACTTTAAACTTCAATCCTCAGATCTTGGTCTTCTGAATAGCTAGGATTATGGATTTTAGCTACCAGCGACTGACTCCATCTTTTAATTACACTCTTGGAAAGCATACTGAAATATTTTTCTGTTTGGAGATGGCATTTCCCCTCTTGAGTCTTGAACATACAGTTTGAGCAGCTGTATTTGTAGTAATTACAAAATAAAAATTTATTGACTAATATTAATTGCTGATATTTAGGTAGAATGCATTCTGCCTTTAACATGATCTATTTCATTTAAATTTTTATTATTGTCTTTACTCAAACGAGTTGGCACTTAACAAAGCAGGGTTTTTTTCTGTTTTGTTTTTGTGCCAGTCCTGGGCTTGGGCTCAGGGCTTGTGCACTGTCCCTGGATTTTCTCTAGGCTAGGGCTCTACCACTTGAGCCACAGCACCACTTCTGGCTTTTTTCTATGTATGTGGTACCGAGGAATTGAACCCCGGTCTTCGTGCATGCTAGGCAAGCACTCTGCACTAGGCCAAACTCCAGGCCATAACAAAGCAGTTTATGAGCACAATATATGTTGGTCAATGTCACTCCTTTCAACTTTCTGAGCCATCCCTGCTCTACCCATTCCTTTCCGCACTCTTCTATGGTCCAGCAATTCCACTCCTGAGCATTTACTCAAACGATTACAAACCAGGACATAGTGACACCACAAATATAACCATGTTTATCGAAGCACTGTCCATTGTAGCCTAGGCATGGGATCAGCCCAGATGCCACTCTATGGACAAGTATATCCAGGAAATGTGGCATAAATATACAATAATGGAATTTTACTCATCCATTAGAAAGAATGACATTGCACCATTTACAAAGACTTGGAAAAAAGTATCTTAAGTGAAATAAGTCAATCCCAGAGAGACAAAGGATGCTTGTTTTCTCTTACATGTAGAAGTGAAATATAGCTTTCAAGCTGGTAAGTAAATGCATGGGTAGTATGCAAATATATTGACTGAAATATGCTAGAGTCAAGAGAGATCTCATATAGAGTAAATTCCTTAGAAAGCCCAAATCAAAGTTCAGCAAAATAAGACAACAGGAAGCTGGTACTCGAAAGGGGTGGGGTGGTGTCAAGGGGAAAGGGTTAGATGAATAAAGAAAATGAGTCAAAAGCACACAAGAATATAATGTATATCTTTTAACATGATTTTAGATCACTTTATAGATTACTACTCATAACCAGGAGGAGTGGCTTCATGATTTCCCCTTTTTACAGATGGACCAAATGAGGCACAAAATGCTATCCAGAAAATAACGTTCAGAGCTGAGATTGTGTGTGTGTGTGTGTGTGTGTGTGTGTGTGTGTGTGTGTGTGTGCATGTGCGCAGTGTGTGCTGGTCTTGGGGCTTGAACTTAGCAGCTGGAGGCTGTCTCTGAGACTTTCTGCTCAAGGCTAATGTTCTATTCCTTGAACCACAGCTCCACTTCTGGCTTTAAGGGTTAATTGAAGAAAAAGGTCTCATGGACTCCCGCCCTGGCTGGCTTCAAACCATGATCCTCAGATCTCAGCCTCCTGACTGGCTACAATTATAGGCATAAGCTACTAGAACAGCTGGCTAGAGCTGAGATTTTTAACCTAGCAATTTGTCTTCATATTTATGCTTTCCTATGGCAGCAAGGATTTGTACTCTTGATCAGAAAGACACAAAAATAATTTAGGAATATAATTATCTTGCTTGTTTGAAGTTCTATCCAATGATTATTTTGGTTTCTGAATGGTACTGATTTGGTAGAGAAAAATGGAACTAACACTCATCTATTTTGTGCTAATTTCTACAGTGAGACATAGAGCATATATGTGATCTGCTTAATGAATTAGCAACCTGATTTTGTTTACTAAATCATACTCAAATGTCCACAACTGCATGGGTGAATTATTTAAGCAGCTACCATGTGAAAATAGACATGAACATTGAAGTTATAAATCCAGATGGCTTTTAACATTATAGTGTGTTACCTGACTTGTATAGAAAGCTGAGGGTGTGTTGCCTAGAACTCTTTTAGTTGTATATTACACTAGCTTTCAGAAACACAGAGCGGGACAAGAGGCACGGCTTAAATGATAGATTTGCACAGCAAGCACAAGCCTCCAAGTTCAACCCCTAGCACTGCTAAACCTTTTTGTACAATTACTTGAAAAGAATAAAAACATGCCTAGGAGAAAGGGGGGATTTGTTGAAAGCTCATTTACACAATGGATGTCTTCTTAAAAACAACAGGGGCCAGAGACTCTGGTGCTTTTTCTTTCCCATCTCTGCCTCCATCTTTGTCAGCTCAATATTTCCCATGGAAGTCAATTGTTTTCAATGAAATGAAAAAGAAATATGACTATCTAACCTTCCATTACTGAAAATATTCAGATTCTATCTCTCTTTCCCATTGCCAACATTTAAGAAGTTTGATTGGCATTGGGTCAGATCGGGAATCCTGTGTCAGTCAAGCATGCAGGACCAGGAGAAAAAAAATGTGGGCAAAAACATGGTCATCAGAAATAAATTTCTACAGCTGGGAGTAAAGGAGATTCCAAAATGAAAAGAAGTATTTCCAGAAAAAGAGGGAAAAAGTGGCCACAGCTCTGGGCAGGTAAGACAGGGTTGATGAAAGCATGAGCCTATCCCGAGACCCGCTGTAGGTACGCTAAGACCAGTGAGATATCCTCTGAATCTCAGCTTTATTTACTCTCTACTAAGAATAATCAGCCTTCCTATTTCAACGAACTGGCATTAAGAATCTCCTGGCATGTGTGTGCATGTGTGTAATAACTAGAAAAATTATTAGGAAATTTCAAGGTATGATTGTTGCTATTACTATCTTTCTAGGTAACTAAATTTCCCATTTTTCACACTGATGCCTGAAGTCAGACTGACACAGCAAGTAGTTTGAACAAATTGAAGCTTATCTAACACGGCGGGCTGTGAGTGTATTTCTTCTCAAGCCATATTGCCATCCAGCTGTGTGCAGATATTACTCCAAGTTCATCAAGAGATAGTTGAGCTTCTCAGGGAAAAAGGCAAAATGAGACTCCAATGCAAGGCAATAACTCAACCAAGAAACTCTGGCAAATCCACCTTGCAGGGGGCTTCGTTCTGCTTCCCAAGCTTTCACACACTGTTGTATCTTGGAGACTATTGTTAAGTGAGTTGATGAATATGAGGCCTGAGATCACTGTTTGATAGGTCAGCGGTATGTTACCCTGAAGTTCAAATTAGCAAGAATCCATCATTTGAGATCTGTCCTCAGCCAGAAAATATTCTGTGTGAGGATGCCATTATCTGGTTACCGCTAAAGAGTCATGTGTGGCTGAGTCTTACTGAAGACTGTTGATTCCACACAAACTTTCTCATTACACCAAAGAAAGAATTCTCAAACAATTATGTAACATGTCATTTAAAAATTTGACTGAAGGGCCAGGCGCTGTGGCTCTCACCTGTAATTCTAGCTACTCAGGAGGCTGAGATCTGAGGTTAATGGTTCAAAGCTCTCCCGGGCACTAAAGTCCATGAGCCTCTTATCTCCAATTAACCACTAGGAAACAGGAAGTGGCACTGTGGCTCAAGGGGTAGGGTGGTAGCTTTGAGCTAAAGAGCTCAGGGACAATGCCCAGGCCTAGAGCTCAAGCTCCATGACCGAACCCCCTCCAAAAACAATTGACTGAAGGTCTACACAGAGGGTCCAACAGAAATATTGCAGAATTCTAGTGCCGTATGTACTTGTCAGTTTGGGCAAATGGCCTCTATGTCTTCCTTTTATAAGTTGGAAATAGTAATATTTCTCAAAGGGAAAACATGAGGTTTATGTATGATGAGAAGTACTTGGTAAAATAGGTGTGACAGAAACATATTTCTTTTTCATAGGGCTTTCTGTAGGATACCAGAAATAAGTGCAAGAAAAATTAGGAATTCCCAAGGTCTCAGATTTATGAAACTGCAATTCACAAGGTTTCCAAAGATTTGACCAAAGACATTCCCCAAAATATTTCCAAACTGAAAGGTATAGCTTTTCCATTTCCAAGCCTACTTTACTATGTTGGTTTTCCAGAGGTGGGTACCAGTAAATTCCATGAAAATATATATCTTGGTTTCCCATCATTTGCAATAGAAAAAAAACCATATATAATGAGTAGCGTTTTTACTTAAATGTTTCCACACACCCATGTATTGAAGGCATGGCCCCAAATCAGACACTCTTGAGAGGATGTGGGATAAATTGGGTGGGAGGAAGTTAAATTATTGGGTGCAAGCCTTTCAAGAGGCCACTGAGACCCCTGCCCTTCCTGTCTCTCGTTGCATCTCAGCATCCATGAGATGAGCAGTTTTTGCTGGGTCATGTGATTACCCAATAGGATCCTCTGTCTTGCCACAGCCCCAGAAGGAATTGGGCCCATACAGGGTAGAATGAAAACACCATCCAAATGAACCTGATTTATATCAGGTCATTTGTCACAGCAACAGGAACCTGTGACACAGCAAGTAAAGACATAAAGTGAGCCATTCCAGTCATTATGACCACGGGGTGGGATATGGTTATCTTTCCACAGCACAAACTCAGGGCCACACCCAAGACTAAGCAATTTATAGGTATGGAATCATTTATTCCACAGTGCAAACCTGCGCAGTAGATATATTACCAATCTCACTTTGCAGGTAACTAAAGTAAGGCATACTGGGGCTAAGCAATCTTGGAAAAATCACTTAGTAAATGGCAAGGAAGTGACTATTCACTACAAGCAAAGAATCTTCTGAGTTGCTAAGCATAATCAGTCTGCTATGCCCATCTCTTAAGGATGCTAAGATTAAGACACAATCTAACTTAAAAACTTAAACAAATATGCAGTGTTTGGGTATTGCCCATATTTCCCTCTCCAGTGTGACTTAATTTTACTCAACATTGATTTCAGTTTCCCACCTTACAATCTTCAAGGTTTGAGATCACGTTGGGGGCTGCAAAGCTAAACAAGTGTCCTTTTGGGCAGCCTTGCTTCCTGACTGCTTGTCCATTTTCCATTTTGGGGGGGGGGGTGAAACTTTGGTTGTACCATCCTGGCCTCTCCAAAAGGAAACAATGCTTCGTCAACATGAATGTTTGGGAAGCTGGTTACTTCACAAATGGCAGGAGACAATAGTACAAGGAAGTTACGTTGATTTCAAATACAACTATACAAAATAAAGTTAGCTCTAGAAGGAAAAAGCAAGCCTGATGGGGAGTAAACAAGGCCAGCATTTTACTGAGTAGTTCCTTTGAGGACACTGATTTGTAGAAATAAGACCTGAACTCAGACAAAGCAACATTTCTAAGCCACTTACCCTAGATTGTAAATGTCTATACCCAGGTGCCCACATGTCAAAGGGCGCACTTTGGACTTTAGCACATTCTACAGTGGCTGCTACATCTTGACTTACAGGTAGCCTCAACAACTCCTTTGTAAGATACTCTTTATATATTTCAATTGTTAATAGGCAAAGCGTTTTTCATTGCTCTAGTATTTGCACTTGGCTAAACCATGTCTACAACCTGAATAACTGTCTCCCCTCTCCCCTCCTCCCTCCCTGTTTCTTGCTCTCCTCTATCTGTCTAGCTAGCTAACGAGCTATATCTTTCCCCGAATGAGCACACAACATATTCGCCAAGAGTCTAAGGCAAAAATTTCATGAAATCTGTAAAGGACAAATAGTTCTCCTTTGTAAGACAGGGGGTGGAGCTGGGCTTTCAGAACACCCCCCCCCACATTTGAAGACTTAAGATTCTGATTTAGATCATTTTCCCACTCCTGATTCCAAATCTGCATCACTAAACCATAAATAAGGGAAAATAATAATTTTAAGCAAACTGAGTATGCCTTAATGATTTTCTGTCTTAAACTCAAAGCAAATAAGCCAAATGCTTATTCAAAACCTGGGGAATGGGGAGTAAGGGTAAGATGTGGTTTTCTTTCTTTCTTTTTTCCCCTCTATAGTCTTTCTTCTTCCACTGAAAGTGTCTATAAAATTTTTAAAGGAAAGTAGGTTGCTAAAATGTACTTAATTTGCCATGATAGATTGAGTCCATGCTTCAGTGACTGTAATTGAATCTGTGACCTATTTCTTTAGTAAAGTAGAAATAGTCTCTGGGGTTTTTGTCGCTACCATCTTTTAATGAAATTCAAAAAGACTGTCAAAATGTCTACACTTTTTCTACTGGTTGTTAATGTTATTGCTTTACAATTTGTTATTTTATAATTAATCTTAATAAATGCATACACACTCTACCTGGTTACTGGTAATGCTACACACTGATTCTTCCCTGTCATAAAGCAAAACAAAATTAAAAGGACAGAAAGGGCACAGCACTCAGGCAAGGTCTGCAAATATTCTGGTTCCACATTTAAGAAGTACTGTAAGTCCTCAGGTGAGATACCTTGCCCCAAGAAGAGCAGGCAGCTAGAGCATCAGCTGAAAGCAGATGAGGGGGTATTCCTTAGCCCTTTGCTTGCTGGTACCACCATAAACTGCTCCAGCTTTACTAAAGGGCTGACAAGATGGCTAGCCAACAGCCTGGGGATGCAATATTTGACTGAGAAGATGTAAGAGGAAAATATGTCTGGCTACTTTTAAGCAGGATGCTGCAAATCAGATAGTCCAAGTTAGTCTTCCACTTACCAGGATACAAGAGAAGCAGAACTTGCTCTACAGCTTACATGATGGTGACTAACTTTGGGATGCATGGTAGACTATAGTTTTCAGGGGTATCTGTTACTCCAAAGTCCAAAAAAACCAAGGCTGGGGATGAGTTCTCAGGTACCGGCCATGGAATATGCCCTCAAGTCTTTGTCAACATGGTGTCAATGAGATTTCCCAGCTGCTCTCGCAATGAACCCCAAGTGATCACAGAGGCCCATTCCTCCCTTTGGCTTCATTACTAAATCTGAAATCTGAAAGTGAGGCCTAGTCAGCAAACACCCAGCTCACTCAAGTTTTTCTTCCAGTACTTACATTGATTTAGCTCTATGTGTCTATAAAACAAGTCTTGTGAGTGCAGATTCTGTTCCTGAGCATCAATGCATCCTCATAGCACCTGTTAAGATGCAAGGACCCAGGGAGAGGTCAAATGACTTCTGAAGAAATTTTTACTCAGTGGGATGTGTGGATAATAGTCAGCTGATCTATATTTACTTGGTAAACACACCAATTTTCACCTGTGGAAATCAAAATAGACTTCATTTTATGAGTCACAAATAGTCACTGCACTGTCAGAGGGCTCTAGAAATATAATTAATAGTTCAGTTTGAGATAATAGCTGAATTGGTTTTCGGGTCTTGTTTGGGCTAAGTGCTCATGGCTTGAAGGTAAATGAAATATGGCATTTGTCCTTAAAATCTAAAGGGAAAATGAACACAATCTGATCATTCTGAGGTATCACAGTAAGTAGAAAGCTATATTCCAAGAATAACAAGAGGACTGAGCACATCTTTTGCATCTTACTCTGGAGGAACAAAAAGATTGGTTGCAAAAGTTTCTAAATCTTTTTTCTTGCATTTTTTATTGTAATTAGTAAAAGGGTTACATGATATTTGCCAGATAGAAGGTGCATTAATTCACATACATTGATACCCTTTCACATGTCTTGGTACCCATTTCCCTCCCCCCCCCCACACCCCACACCCATCTTGGTTTTCCCCCCTTCCCTATCAAATTTCAAATAACCAAATACAAATAAATTCAATATATCAGATAACAAAGTGAGATACTATAACAATATGAGATAACCAAGGGACAAAAAGTTTCTAAATCTTAAAGAATGGGGTGCACTAGCCAAGTAAAGAGAGTATAGAAAGGTGTCCAAAGAGGAACACGAGCATGGATAACAGAGACTCTGGAATTTCAGGTTGGAGACTGAGCAAAACATGAGCTGGAGACTATATCATAGAGATCATCACAATCCATATTTTAAAATGTGTGCTTTATTCTAGATACCTGGGAGACAGATGTATAGGGCTGTGATTAGATTTGTATTTTAAGATCATTTTTGGTCTAGTGGAAGGAAGGGTTCATTGAGATGAGGCAGGATGGTGGTGAGACAGGACAAGATGAATCCTGGGCATTTGCAGATTTCTCCAGGGGACACAGAGGAAGATTTGCTTTTTCAAACCAATTAGAACAATGAGTTTTTTCTCATTAGGAGCCACACTGGATCTGAGTATAGTTCTCAGCAAGTCACAGCAAGCCTGGCTACTAGCAAATGCACAGAGAACAAGGCTAGTTTGGATGGAAATAATCTCCTCTTGTACAAGTGACCACAGTGTCCCCATTATTTAAAATTTCCAACCCATGCATTGGAACCTAACAGCCCTTAATAGATCTCGTAGGTTATCACTGACCACTATCATATTCTTCACAAACCTCAAGACAGATTAACTGGGATCAAAGCAGACTTTTTGAGTCTTGCCACACACATTCTTTCATATCATCCCCTAATATATTTTACCTGATCAGCCAATTGATACTCATTGTCCCCACTTTTCTAGAGCACATGCTGAAAGGACAAAAGATTACCACTTGATTCTCAGGCTGAGATGCCAAATACATACATAATAATGATCCCATACTTGTTATTCTACTGAGTCACTTGAAATCATACAGAGAAGTTTGTTCTCACAAGCAAGACGACGAGGATTTTGGATTGAGAGGGAAGAAATTAGGATCTTGAAGAATTTGGACACTCAAACAAAATGAACACTTACCAATGTTGCCAAGATTTTGTAATTAAGTGACCATTCATCACCCTGCAATTGCTCTTTTAATTCAGTGTCAGCACTATCATGATTTGTGAAGACTGGTGTCATTATTAAGAGCTTAGCCTCAACCCTCAGTCAAGTCATGCATCTACCATGGCTCTAAAATTTGAACTTAGGACATTCTATCACCATCTTCCCATCATGCTGGAACTCAATGCTTAGCTTGTGATTACTAGAGGAAGGAAGGGGATACCACAAATAGAAAGCTAAGACAAGTGCTACCAAAGGTGAAAGAATTTGTATTAGTCTGACTATCTTCCTCTTTTCACATAAACCTCTACCCTTAATTTGTCACTTCCCAAAGTTAAGGGAGGAAAGAAGAGACAAAAACAGATTGACTTATTAACTCCATGTGAAACACTATCATCTATTAAAATTCCAGTCTGCTTCAAGGCCTAGCACAAACTGTTATAGATTCTTAGAGCTTTCATTTTGTTCCCTCAGAACCTAACCAAGGAGACACCAGACAACTCAGACCTCCTATCAACTGCCCTTTAATCCTAGTCTACTTCATGAATACTGTGAAACCCTTGGTTATCCAAAACATAAGCTCCACATGGTGGCTGAGCTTTTTCCTGGTAATTGAAGATTCCTGTGCTTGCTCTTTCCATGACCTATTTTTACTCTTTGGTTTTCCAAATCTTGTCTTATTAGTGTAGAAGCATTACTATGCCTGCATTTCTGGGGTTGCAGAAACCTTCCATTTAAATTCCCTGCCCCTAAGGTGTTAGGGGCTTAGGAATCAAAGAATCATGATAGACTTACAAGTAAAGTATGAATCATTTGTCTTCATTTAGATCAGAGATATTGTTCTTCACAGATTAGTTTATGTCTCTGGATTATTTTCTAGATGTTTTCTGGGGTGCTAAATTCTAGATAAGAAAAATGCTCACATACTTGGTAATTTCCAAAAAGATAATGTTCCAACACTTCCACAAGGTTCAACTCCATTGTGACACAGCAGACACGGAATGTCCACAGGTAAGCACTCTGTCTTCTACTGCACAGAACATACAAATGACTGAGCGGGCTGTCAACTGTTAGTTACTCTCAGGATTGCATAGAACATGAACATGACATTGTTTTCATTTTTCATCTTTATAAACGATCTTGAATTTCTTTTTTGAAACATGGTTAGGGTAAACAAAGCAGTGTGGTTGAACTAATTTAAAATTAGCAATGCTTCGGCATGCAAAGAAACTATGGGCTAAATAAGTCTCTGCATGACTTCTTTTCTAAATGGATGTGATCATTGTGAGAAGACATAACAATTATACTCCATACTTTTCTAAAGGTTAGTTTTTTCCTAGATAAATGTGGAGAGAGTAAAACGGAAATAAAAAATGACATTCAACCTTGCTAGTCAGGAGGCTGAGATCTAAGAATTAGCTTGAGTAAAAAGTCCGTGAGACACTCATCTCTAATAAACAACTCAGCGAAAGCCTGAAGTGCTGTTGTGGCTCTAATGGTACAGCTATAACCTTGAGCCCAAAGATGGCTGAAGGACAATGCCCAGACCCAGAATTTAAACACTGAGACTGCCAAAAAAATGGCATTCAAGACTTCTGTAAGATTTTATCTTACACTTTGTAGAAAGAACACTGAGCTCTTTCAAAGAATGACCAAAATAAAGGAAAATCAGTGGGATGATGTGTGTGTGTGTGTGTGTGTGTGTGTGTGTGTGTGTGTGTGTGTACGCGCTTATATGCGCAAGTTTAGCTCATCACATCATTTTTATCAAATGTTGAACATCAGTATGTTTTGAAAATGATAAAAATCCAGACAAGGTACTGAAAAAAATGGTGGTGGGGACTTCTGTCTCCTGAAGACTGTGCCCACCCTTCTCTCAGCCTGTCAACCTTTCAGAACTAAAAGAAACTGAAAGTATAGGCTTGATCACTTAAAGGCTATAACCTGCACAGTCTTAATGCCTCCATGTTTAGACTATCATATTTTTGCCCACAAGGTAGTAATTCTCAAAGGTGGCATTCAGCATCCTTTCCTACCAAGATCTCATTCTGCATGTGTGTGCAATTTGAATAAACAATGAGATTCTACTGAATTAAAATCCTCCCTTTAAATTAGCCTTAATACAGAAAAGGTGACAGAATGTCTTTTTTTTTCTTAAAGAGATCAAGTAATTAATTTTGTGGGTTTTATTAAATGTTGAAGAAAATCCTGCGAATGAATTTACGAGCAATTGGAGCAGCGAGCACATAATGTGTGTATTTATGGGGGAAAAAATAAGCCTGGGTCAGTTCTTCTGCTTCCTGGGATTTCTCCATCATGATAAGATTAATTTGCACATGATTTAGGCCCTAAATAAAATTTCAATTCTTTGTTATTAAGTGGAACTCAATATTGCTAGATGCCAGCTTTTAAAATACACTGTAAAAATATACTTCATTTTTATTTTCTCCAACTTCATATATAGGAGAAACTGTGTTAATAAAGATTTTAGAATTCTCAAGCTGCTTCATAGTCTAAACCTTGTGGTTTTAGTCATAAAATATCTTGATTTGGTGGGGGAAAAGGCTGAAAGTATTTTGAAGTTAAGCTCTCATTAATTAGAAATGTAATCCACACAAATAGTATAAACCCTGAATATGTCATCAGACATCAAAATTTGTTGTAGCATATATTATTGTAATAGTTTTGCTCTACAGCTATTAAACTAGAAACTTAATACTGCATCAGCATAAGGCATTTGTCTGTCAAATACATGTTATGAGTGTTTCCCAGCAGGTCAGGAAATAATACCTAGAAAAGGAAACTTTACATGTTCTCAGAGTACTTCTGGTTTCTTTCATAATCATTAGAAGTCATTTGAAATTATTGACATTAGGTTGCAACCATGAATCCTGGATAAAGCTCTACTTGGACTAGAAACTTCCTTGTGTCAGAGGCTGTCCTGCGTACTCTAGGAACAGTTCAACACTATCTCTGACCTCTACCTGAACATGTTTCTAGACATCATTAGCATGTCTCTAGATATTATCAAATGCCCCTGAAGCAAAATTGTGATTATAAGCATGACATAATGAAACAAGAGTCCCATAACGCAATAATGACAGATGTAATATTACAATGACTTTTGGCTTGTGCAGTGATGGAGAGAGGGCAGAGAAAAAGAAATATAAAGGCAAGTAAAAGTTTCTGAATTAAACAGAAGAAATCCCTGACTGTTCACATTCTGTGAATAGTCTTTTAATGAACTTCCATGGAGAAAGAGAGAGAGAGAGAGAGAGAGAGAGAGAGAGAGAGAGAGAGAGAGAGAGAGGTAGAAAAAGGTAAAAAGAAAGTAGGAAAAAGAAAATAATATTTAGCCTCAGATTTAATCAAATGCATACTTAAAGAATGTCAAGAAAAAGAATCACAGTTTGAGGATGAGTCATCAAAATAAGTCCAGCAGGATTTAACCATGTCATACAAAGTGTCTTCTAGACTCTAGACAGTCCATTGTTCAAATTCTAAACCACAAACTCAAACCCCTGCTGTAGTTCACTATTCTTTTCCCCCAACCCTCAGAGAATGCTTTTATTCTGAGTGTTTAAAATGTCTATTATGTGCTGGAAGCATGCCAGTTACTCCACTTTCTTGCCAATAATGTTTTTATTTATGACCAGAAATCTCCCTTTAAATGTTTACCAAATTTTTGTCTTTGCTAAGCTTTCATCTTCAGTCTTCATAAGATGAAACAGTCGTTTGTGGTTCCTTGGGTCGTCCTAGTTCTGCTGTCACAGCAACTTACTTCATATTGTCTCTCTTACCTCCACTTGGTTCATTTTTAAAGTTGGGCTGCAGTTGCTCTTTATGTATTGTCAGGTGTGTTAACAGAAGGGACTTCTCCAGTGTGAATTTTATCTTTGGAATTTGTGCCTGGTGTTTTGCTGAACCAAAGCTTTTCATTTGGACGTGGTCAAATCCTTCAGACTTTTCCTTTACAGCCTCTGGGTATCTCATCTTCCTCTGAAAGGTCTATCACTCTGGGATTATGAAGAATATTCTTAAGACTTCGAGCACTAGTACCGCTGAACTTCAGCTGATGACGGGAACTCAAGATGCCTCTGACCCTGTGATCAGAACACTGGGGAAAAGGTGACATTAAGGAAAAGCAGATAAAAATGTAAAACACAGAGAGTATACAGCCCAAGTAGCAGAAAAATCAGCACTCCCTAGATGCATAAGGAAGCTCAAGTGGAGCTTACCTATGGTTTGCAACAGTGAAACACATCAAGGCTAAGGTGAGCTATGTTGCCTCTTTCTAGTGGCATATTAAACCTGTGTGGGGTTATCTGTGTGTTCACTCAAGTGTGTGTATATACCATCGTCCTTAAGACCTGGGTGGGGAAGTATCAGCGCCAGAGTCATCCCGAAACCAAAAGCTGTGGGGATCAAATCCCCTCTATAAAATGTTATGCAACACATACACATCTTTCTTTGTACTCTACATTATCCCTAGGTTACTTGTAGTGCTGAATACAATGTAAACGCTAGGTAAATCATCATTCCACTGTATTGTTTAGGGAATGCAGACAAGAAAACATGTCTTTGTGTGTTCAGAACACACTTTTTTTTTCTCCAAATGTTTTTGGTTCCTGATTGGGTTGATCCATAGTTGTTGGTCCACGGTAGAACCCCTGGATCAAGAGGACTCACTGCATATACAAAACGGAAACTCTGATTCCTTTCACTGCCTGCTATGCCCTTTGCATGCCCAGAAGGAGGACACAGTCCAATAGGGCTCAAATTCTGTCGCATTTTTGCCATGTGTTAAGGTGCTTTTCGCCTATAACCTCTTTATCTTCATAATCCCAGTTTAGACTTTCTTGATTCTGAAATTTTAAAATCATCCATTCAACTTTCTTCCCTTTCTTCCTCGTTTGACCTACAAAAATCACCATGTATCAATCCTCTCACCTACCTTTCTGGAGTAAAGTCCTCGTGAATACCAAAGTTTGGCTGGTACTATTAGCAAGTTCAACTTCTCCCAAATTATACTCTGTCTCCCAAGCCCCACCCACCCTGAATGACCGTGGTGATGTTGCTCTGAGAATCATGATTGTGACATCAGAAGCTGGTCCATCAGCACTTAAGACTTTCTTACTTAAAAGTCCTACAAAATTCTGATCCCATAATAGATGTGTCCTAGTGTGCTAATAATGGTTATGATATACTAAGCACATAGTGTGTGCTTTGAATGTGAAGAACTAACTCCTCTTTGTATTTCTTCCCTCAGTCCCTACAACAATTCTTGTAAAGGAGGTAAATCATAGCTCCTGGGATCTCCATTCTGTAGAATAACTTCATAAAATCCCCCACATAAAAACTGAGAGTTACAATACCATTTCAAAAGAGGGGAGGATTTCTTTTACTCACTGGAAACAAATCCTACGATAAATGATTATCTGTGGTAAATTGCCAATGACAAACAATGCACAACGAGAAGGCAGACTTGTACCTGGAATTGTTCAAAATATAATGAATACTGTTTGTTTCCTACAAAATACCTCGGAGAAGACAGCCTCTGTTCTGAAGAAGGTGAGGTATTTGTAGAGAGAATGTACACGGGATGGAGGCTAGGATGGGGAAACCCATAGCCTAACCTCCTAGAGAAGCAAGGATTCCTGAAGGGCAATTCCTTGTAAGACAGGGCAAATCCCATAGCAATCCTGGATATTTCCTAAGGCAGAGATCACACCTATTCCATTTCTAAGCAAGCAGCTTACAGGGCTCACCCCTTGGAGTAAGGAAGAGAACTAGCATTTATCCAATCTTTTCAGAGACTGAACTAGAAATACTTACTATGACACATAAGGTTCTGCTATTTCCTTAATTCCCTGATATTACCACAGTTTTTGCTGTTGTCATGGTACAATCAACCATCCCTAAATAATGATGATTGCAGGGGCAATTAATTTCGGGACCCATTTCACACACCAACATTCACACATGCTCAAAATGCTTATAGAAAATTACATAATATTTCAATATAACCATTATACATCTTCATGTCTATGCTTTAAATCATCTCTAGCTCACTTTTAACAACTAATAGTGTTAATGATATGCAAACATGCTATTTTACTAGGTTGTCTAGGGAATAATGACAAGAAAGAAAAGTTTGCACATGTTTCAGATAGATGTGATTTTTTTTCCTTCAACTATTGAGCTGTGTTTGGTTGAATTTATAGATCCAGAACCTCAGACCTGGAGGACCAAACTATTTTGTATTAGGTTTTCTATGAGGGAAAAAAAACCTAGCAATTTGGTGCACCTATTTGCTGCTCTCGAGAGGCAGAAGAAAAGACAAAAGATACAACCTTCTATGCTAGTTTGCATCTGGCCTGGCATATCACTTTTCTATCACTGAATAACAACAACAAAGAGATTGCCACAAACTCAATATCTTAAAATGGCACAAATGAATTACCTCATAGGTTCCATAGCTCACAGGCGAAACATGAGCCTAACATCAAGAAGTTGGTCATTTGCAGATTCAACTAGAGAAATATCGACCTCCAAGCCCAGTGGGTGGTTGGGCTGTAGGCATGAGGTGCCCATTTTGCAGCTTACTACTGGCCAGAGACTGCTCTCAGCCCCTAGAGGTTGTGCTTGGTGTCTTTATCATAAAACTCCATGTCAGGTACAGCTGTCTGATCCTTGGAGGCCAGTAAGAGAATTTCTTTCTTCCTTCCTTCATGAAGGAAGAATTTCCCTGATGTCGATCATCCTTGTGTTTATAACTGAAAGAGTTGACCAAGTTGAGATGCTGATTTTGCACCCAAATCCCTTTTTCTTTGTCATAGCATGCACGTTAATCATAGGAGTAAAGAGTGTGAGCCCCCAGGGACAGAAATTATGGGAATCCTCTCCCCTAATCCTCTCTGCATGCCCTACTGTGGAAGGAAGATTCAGCCAGGGATCGGAAGATGAGACATGAGAAGCCAGCCCTAACTCCTGATGAATGTAAGATGCAAGAAGCTGCAAGGACTGAAGAAGGAAGTGGCCTAGAATGAGATAGAGATGCCAACAAATTTGCTTGCCAAGGGTGTCTTCCTGTGTTTGCAGAGTTGTACTTAGAAGAAGACAGAAGAGGAAGGGTGATTGGTAAGAAGAATGAAATATTTACAATATTTACAGCTTCTAGATGACAGTTGTTCTCAATGTCTGGATTTAAAAGGAATCACACTACCAAATGAGCCCACACCTAAGGAGGTTGCTATTTCATCCTGCATCACAATTGTCACCAAATTGTAGAGCCTGTATGGAATGTTGTCTTAGGAGGACTCTGACCTGGTGTGTGCTTCATTAATGACTGATATCTGTCTTGAACTCTAGACTAGTGAATGGAAATATATTGAACCATGATTGTCCATCCTTGACTTTAAACTCTATATATCACTGTGTTTCCATGAAGATCATATATGAAGCAAAGTTTTAGAATATATCCATGTGTGGGGAAAGATAATCTCCATCAAATAGGTAACGGTGCTTGTTATGCCCCAAAATGTCATTCTACTTTGTAGACCTGCCATGAAGAAATTATTTATTTACATACTCAACTTATAAATGAAAATTCTTGGTAGTGTGATATAAATGCATCAATAAAGAAAATTCAAGGAGTTCTGGGTGCCAGTGCCTCCTGCTTATGATGGAGCTACTTAAGAGGCTGAGATCTAAGGATCATAGTTTCTAGCTAGCCCAATCAGAAAAGTTCATGAGATGCTTATCACCAATGAACCAGCAAAATGTTGAAAATAGAGCTGTGACTCAAGTGGTAAATCACCAACCTTAAGCAAAAAGCTAACCTACAGTGCCCAGTACCTATATTAAAGTCTCAGGACCTGCACATGTGCGTGTGTACACACACACATACACACTCTCTCTCAAGAAGTGGTAGAGTCATAAGACAGAAACCCTTCACTCTCTAAAATAGTTTTATAAGACTGAACAGCTCACTGGCTCACCAGGATGCCCAGTGACTCTATGTGTGTAACCTCCAAGTGCTGTGAGAATCTCTGAGAGTCGGCGCCATGACGAAAAGGCTGAGAGACTTCCTGAAAAAGTGGATGAGCCTGCTACATCTTGTGTAGCCAGGAGAGAGAGAAAGAAGTTCAAGGTCAAGTCTGAATGGTTAGATCTCCACTAAACCAGTCCAATTTGAACCTGTGAAGACTTTGGAGTCCTGTAATAGTGGCAATATCTGCAGTTCCGTTCCAGTGCCATCTCTCCTGTCACATTCTTCAGGTTTGGCAAGGATAAGTCGACTTTTTTCTTTTCTTTTTTTTTTTTTTTACAACTTCACAGTATGTTTTCACATCTTAAAAATGCCCTCATGCTTGTCATTTATACAATAAACAAAAGCCAGAAAGCGGGTCCATCTGCGAAGCAGTGCCATCTGAAGTGAAATTAAAATGCTAATGGAGACTATGACACTGCACACTGCACCCTTCTGTGACTCTGAGGAATGAATCTTTGCAAAAAGGCCACATGCCCCATAGCCTGGGCTGCCCTGCCCCTGGAAAGGGGGTGGAGGCTGCAGGAAGCTGCAGGACAGAAGTGGAAACCTGATTTCAGGTCCCCTAGTCTTTATATAGCTTTCAATCCTCTTTGTTTTTTTGTTTTTTTTTTCTCAGAATAGGGTTTTGTAAAGTCTGAAGAAATAGCCCCTGGCAATGCTTTCTCACAGAAAATTTCTCTGTGCCTTTTTTTCTTCCCCTTCCAACCATTTATGTGATGAAAACTACTTTGATATAGACAACCAGTCACAAATACACCCCCAGGGCTGAGCTAGGAGAGAATGTGCCACCAAAGTGAACAATGGAGCAAAACTAAGAAATCTATCCTTAATGTGCAAGGCAGAATTCATGCCTCTGATATGTCCATCAATACGGATTCAAACTATTTAGTCTAGAGATGTCAGATTTATTAGAACAGTTTTTCTGATCTCTGTGTTACTCCTTGGGTGTAGAATTTAAAACTGAACAATGATCTGGTGAATTGGTCGCAGAGATCATTGGGAGAAAACTGAACGAGATCTGATGCATTCCAAGATAGATGGATCAAGCCAGGTATTCATGGTTCATGACAGTAATTATAGCTACTCAGGAGGCTGAGATGTGAGGATTGCCATTTGAAGCCACTTTCCTAAGCAGGAAAGTCTGTAAGATTCATATCTCCAACTAACTAGCACAAAGCCAGAAATAGAGGCATAGTTCAAGTACTAGAGCACCTGTCTAGAACAATTTAGAAACTATAAGAATCCTACTCCACAGAAAGACTTAAGGGCTGAAGTAAAAGATATTAATGCTCTATTGCTATTCCAAATGTTTATAAAAACAAGCAAACCAACAGGCAAACATATCAAACTATGTGTTGTGCAATTGGGAATTTACTAGCTGAGCCCAAGCAATGAGTGCATACTGATACTTCAGTTGCCATCTCAGAGGGACTGGTTTCTGAATTATAATGGCAGCTACCACATGTGCAGCTTCAAGCCAACTGACTGTATAAGGAAGGAGCGAGGAGAGGGTCCTGCTTACCGCCTCCTCGCCCAAGGCTCAATGATCACTCCCATCTCATGTGAGCACCTGCCCTGAGCCTGACATCTAATGCATGTCACAGTCCTGACTGACAAGAAGTCCTACTTGTAACTACTTCTTACACACCAGCTTACGGTTTCTGATACAGTTCTTAAAAATAGTCCTTTACACTTTAGGAAATGGTGTATGCAATGATTTGGGAAAGATACCTAGTCTTTTTTTCTTTTTTGTCAGTCCTGGAGCTTGAACTCAGGGCCTGAGTATTGTCCTTGAATTTTCTCAAGGGTAGAGCTCTACCACTTGAGCCACAGCACCACTTCCAGCTTTTGTCTGTGTATGTGGTACCGAGGAATTGAACCTGGGTCTTCATGCATGCTAGGCAAGTACTCTACCACTAGGCCAAACTCCCAACCCTGAATTCTAGTCTTTGAGGGACTAGAAGCAACTAGAGGCCTGTCTTAGAGAGCCAGAACTTGAGACGTATTAAGGGAAAGTATAGATTCTGGGATCACAAATAGATGAATCATAGAAGATAAATCCTAGGTGAGCATGAGTGTAAAGGCATCTGGACCATGTGGACACATTGTTGCCCAAATTCTCCTCACCACAAAGGCTTTCAGGCTGGCTGCTTCACAGTCTCACTCAAGGCTGATGTACGTGATTATCTTGCCAGTTTGAGCTGGAGCATCCCCACTGCAACGCTCTAACGAGTGTTTGGAGTGTCCCACAGGTCATGTTGGGGTGTTCCTCCAGGGTCCTGTGAGTAAGCTGGCTATTGGATCGTATGAGAATGAACTCTTTTCTGGAATTCTGTGGTTTACATTATTTAGTTTCCCTCTTGCCTCAATCTAAATGGTCCTTGAAGGAGGCATGGCCCCTCCCAAGCAGGCCAGCTACAAGGAAAGGAGCCTAGATGATGAACTATGGTCCTGAGACCAGAGGCCCTTTTGAGTAATCCCTGTTTTCTTTTCTATAGAAACCCATAGGAAAGCCAGGATATGGGACTAAACTAGGTCACCTTCCCTAGTTATGCTGAAGCTCTTGAACATGTTGTCAAATACTTTCTTTGCAGACACCATGGTAGACCTGTCAGTCTCCATTGGGGAGTCAGAAAACTCACTACAGAACTGCAATATACACTTCACAGCAAGTTCCAAGCAGTACCTTTATGAGTCAAGAGGAAAATATCATTCATATCCAAGGAATGCAAATTAAGGCCTCACTATACACCTACCACTGAATCCAATTTACAAGCATGGATTTTAAAAAAAAGAAAAGAAAAGTGAGCCAGCCAGGATTCTTTTATTCTGCTCTACTATGTGCGCCAGGGACCTCACTTTAGAAAACAGTGGGAGGGGCCAGGAATTTGGCCTAGTGGTAGAGTACTTGCCTATCATGTACAAAGACCGGGGTTCGATTTCTCAGTATCATATACATAGAAAAAACTGAAAGTATTGCTGAAAGTCCAAGGACAGTGCTCAAGCCCTGAGTTCAAGCCCTAGGCCCGGCAAAAAAGAAACAAACAAGCAAACAAAACAGTGTAGCACTATCCAAGAACACCAAGGAAACACAAATGCTGTGATCTAACAAAGGTAAGGTTCCCAAATGCTTAATGATATGAGAATGGATAACTCATCCCACTTATAATCAGCATGCTCTATAGTATAAAAATGTAACAAATTCCAGTTACACTTGAGCATATGATTGACTAACACTATGAATTAGAGAGAGCATTTGCGTGTCTTGATCCAGAATTGGGATGATATCCATGTTGAGTTTCATTTGTTATGTTCATATACATGTACCTATACCTATACATGTGCAGATGTCGAGTATTCACTCTGTAGTAAGCTGAATTTTTCAGAGAGATAAAAAGAGCTAAGGATGTGGCTTAATGGAAGAGCTCATGCCTACATGATGCCCTGGGTTCAACTTCCAGTACTGAAAAGTAATTTAAAGGAAGTATCAGTATCCAATACGATCCTTTAGTAGAAACAACAATGGTCTAAAGTAAAGACTTGAATTCAAACATGTGAAGCATATAGTTCAGTTCAGCATAGTTCAGAATATTTCAGTTGCCAGGTGGACATCTATTTTCCATTCATTGATTTTAGCCTTCTCAGAGCTGTTCATGCTATCTATTACTCTTTGGGTTAGTAAATATCACAGAGACATGGGTAAAGGGACTTCCAGAGGGGCCCTAAGAAGAGTTCAGAGAGCCAGGGTTCCTTTAGAAGATAAAACAGAGGAGGATTATTAAGGCCTCTTCCTGCAAAGGGGCAGGAACACAGGAGTGTAAGATCCTTATCAAATCATGTATTCTCTGATGAGCTCTTGTTATGATAATTATTATCACTCCAGAGATGTTGATAATTATATTTAGACAGTTTTTAAAGCAATATTGTATAATTTTCCCCATTTTAATAGCAGCATCCGAACTGATGAACACACTGTCAGATGAAATTCAGGGCTGTTAGTTTGTCCACAAAGTGTTCCCATCAAGCGTGTAAGTGAGTTTCATAATGTATACATTATATTGGGAGAAAAACACACTCTTTGGAAAGGACTGGTTCTTGGTGCATAATCAGTTCCCATTGAATTTAAATGACTTTTGGTCCTACACCGATGCTGATAAAAAAAAGTACTTTCAAATGTACAGAATATTAACCAAATGTTTATATTAAACAACTCCTTTCAGGTGAAAATGTGCTCGATGAAGCATAACTCCCTGAAGCAAGTTAGTGAATATTAATGTTCAACCGATCATGAGGAGCTACGTGTCCTCGGATGCAGAAGGCCAAGGAGGAGATAAGAGTCAGGTTGGTGGATGGATGTGCCAGACACGTGAAATCATATTGGACCAGATGTTGTTGAGATGGAAATGGGGTTTAACATACATGCAGTTGGGGCTGCCAGAAAGGAGGAGACTGAAATGGGATGGGAAAAAAAGAAGACCAGGTTGCTACCTCTGCTCCAACCTCACTTATGCTGTAACCCTAGGTTGGCCTCAGATCACCCTCCTTTATCTTACCCTGTCCTCAGAAAGATTTACAGAGAGGCTTCATAATTAATACCAGTCAATTGCCAAGTGCTCATAGGCCCTAATTTCAGGTAAATGAAGGCTGCTTATCACAAGAAGCATTTGGACTTAATATAGAGATTTACATACAATATTTCATGTCTACCAAAGCACATCCACCATTTACAAAGATTATCATTTATCTGCAGACTTCAGGAAATCCTATAAATACATAGCTCACTATTCTCATACTCATATTTCATGATGAACATGACCTTGATCAGCCAGGCTGGAGGTCAAAATGAACATTCTTTGTGTATCTGTAGGTAAGGAAAGGGAAAGTCAGAGAAATTCCAGGCCTGGGGGCAACATTACGCCTGCACTCTAGCACAGGGAGGTGATCTAGATGAGAGGCCATCCCTATGGCATTCTATACCCAATCCATAGGATGACCCTTAACCATTCCGGGTCATCCGTGCCAGGGCTTTGAGCAGTTTGGCAGTTTTATAAGCAGATTAATGTTATTTTTTAATCCAGTGTTAATGTATTTTGGTGGTTGTTACAGACTAATTATATTTGCAGTTGGCACTTTCCAAACTAGTGAGGCTACATCTCCTCAGATTTAATCGAGTTCCAAATGAATAACAGCAGAGGGAAATGAATAACTATTCCCATTTGATAGGTAGAAGAATTCCAGGGAGTCTGAAAGATCTCTCTCAAGAGGATTATGTTATCTACCTGACTGTTTCTGGGTCTGGCTTTCTATATTATCCTAAAATGTTGACTCTGTCTAATTTTCAAACACCATTTCCAGAAACTAGAGCATAGAATTGCCTCTTTAATATAGATATTTTACATCGTCAGGAACTCATAAATTCGCAGATTCAGACACCATGGGCAACTGATACCCAATAGCTATATTTGGTACACACACACACACACACACACACACACACACACACACACACACACACGGAATAATGCTGGAGCCCAGACCCGGTAAGCAACCAGCTCTGAATCAGCACAAAATAAGCTGAGCTAAGGTAACAACCCCACTGAATTAAAGTGTGTGGCTTCTCTACCATGTTGAAGTTGGGGCTTGCTGTCCCTCAGGGATTGACCCATTGTCCACTGTGCCTTCACTCTTTAATTGGTAATAATGGGAAAGATGCAATGAGATTCCTTCTCCTACTTCAAGAGTTTACAGTGTGAAAAGGACATGGGGTTAATCAATAGCTTACCTATTCTGCCATGCAGCCCAAACACTTCTACCAGGCTAACTAAACAAAACCCAAACATGAGAATAGACCAACAATTCCCATGGTAGGCCCTGGAAACAAGTCCATCAAATGGGTCACATATATACACATATATGACTCTGGGGACCTTCTGCACATGCATTTTAAGTGATCTGAGATATCCTATGGATAGGAACCGACTAAATAATTCCCAGTCTCAGTAACACAGATAAGACCTTTCCAAAATTATATGTTCATTTGATCATAAGACCTTTCCAAGACTTTCATTGGATTTGGCCTTTGTTTAGCTCATCTGTAGGACCCCAAACACCTGTCACACTTGTAATTGCTTAGATATCATATGCATTATATCTTGGACATCTTCTAATTCCTGATTTTGAATACAGTGTCTGGCAAGTGGTTCTTGGCACCTACCTGTTGAAGTAACTCATCATGTACATGCTGCTGCGATCGTGCAGCCATCTTCTCTGCAAGGAAGGGATTTTTCTTGTTTCATCATCTTCAGTTCTTGTTAGTGTTGTGCTTAGTTCCCCATCAGGAGGGGTTTGGGTTGTAAAGCAACACAGTAGTCAGGCTTGCATTCCAGCTATAACACAAGGTCAGAGTGGTGTGTGTGTGTGGGGGGGGGAAGATTAACATGTAAGAACCAAGCTCACAGCTGTGAGCTGGCCAACTCACATGAGTCTGTACCAGAGCACTGTAACATAATTTTTATTAGAAATTAGGGCATCATGAAAAGATAAGGTAAGAGACAGGTAAGAGGTGATGCTACGGGAAGAAAAAGGAGCTGTTGAGATGAGCTTTGATGAAGTGAGCAAGCTCATGCCAGGAAGCAAAAACACACTGGGCAAAAGATGGAGTAAAATCCAGGGGATCACATCTCCAGGGAACAGTGAGGCAGTAACTTTTGGAGGTGAGTGGAAAAGGGACAACAGAAGTCAAAAGCAGGATGTAAGCAGGGCGCCAGCTCACGCTTGTAATTCTAGCTACTCAGGAGGTTGAAATCCAAAGAGTATAGTTCAAAGCCAGCCTTAGAGTATACCTTTGAACTGGATGTAGAAAGACATTGCATCTCTAAAGTCCAAATATTTAAAGGAGGTTGTCAACTAGTAATAAGGTGACAAAAGAGACGTTGGAGTGCCTGGTTGGATGCAGGCATTCATGCTGTTTATCCTTTATGTCATATGACTATTAGAAGAACCCTACTGGCTCCTGGATTCAGTCTTGTTTTCAAATTTCAATGGGACATCTAGAGAGGCTTCCAGTTCCTGTGATGGATAAAGAATTACCTACTCTGCTCCTTTTACTGTTTGGAGGTTATGCTGTTTTTAAAAGGCACTTAGCATTTCAAGGGTTCTTTTATAGGCCTCTGTGCAAATCTATGAAGCTGGAAACTTTATTTAGCAGTTATAGGCAGACTACTCCTGCTCAGAGGGTTGTATTCCTCCATTCTGTCTCACATTTCAGTCCAGCTGTTCTGGGATCTTTTATTTTAGAAACTGGAAAACCAGAGCTATTAATAGAGTCAGACAGCTAATTTCAATCTGATAATGTGCTGACACTTGGCTGCCTGCTTCGGCACAGATGTCCGTGTGTATCCTGTGAATTTATTTCTGTGCAAATGTGTACATGCGTGTGGATAAATAACTTCAAATACTACCAAGTCAACAATTAATAGTTCACAGCACCGTCTGAGAGTTAGCTTTCGTTTTCTCATGCCAAAAACCAGGACACTGACAGGTAGGGGTTGATGGTGCCCAATCTTGGCATGTAATAATGATTTAGAAGGAGATTTACGCCCACAGGCTCATGGGTTAGCATAAATAAGATGTTCAAGGATTGCACGTGCATACATCCCTTCTTTTGAATGGAAAAGAGCCCATACACTCCCATGATATTCCAGGTGAACTGTATTTGCCTCAGATAGGTTGCACAACTGTAGTCCACATGGAAGGTACGATTTCTCCCTTCTGGTTTATCTGGTCCATGTGTGACTCAGGTAAGATTTGGAAATTCGATACCAGCTTCAGGTTCCAATGGCAGATCTGCTCTCATCTTGCTATATGGTCTGGAGCATATCACTCACAGAATCAAGCCTGAGTCATCTATGTAATGGCCAGAATCGCCGTGCTTTTAGCAGAGTCTTTGGGGGAGCAGTATGTGAGATAAAGCAGGGGGAACACTGATCACCAGAAATGAATCTAAGCCAAAAAATCATGTGACTGGAGAATTGGAGTACAGGGTCATGGGATAGTACATACATGAAAGAATAAGGACATGTTCTGTGGTAATAAATATTTTGTAAGCTTCATGGCATAACAGTTAACATGAGTGGATTTTCATCACCTAACAAATGGGAGTGTTTATTATAATTCCCCTAACTCCATATTCAAATCATATTTATTTTTCAGTTTAGCTTAAGCACCATCTCCTCTGTGCTATTTTTATATCTCTCCTAATTAGAAAAGATTTCCTTTGCTTGGTAGTTTTGTACCTCTAAGTTCTTTATTGTCTTCAAGCAGTGAAAGTCTAACTCTTTAGGCTGTCTCATCTTCAGTCAATGGCTGTCCCCTGGAGGAGTCAACTCTAGTCTTGGAATCTGCACAATATCTAGCAGAGATACATATCTTCTCCATTACATCCCTGTGTGGAGGGTGAATTCCATGTAACCCTATTTGCAGGATGCATACAACTGTCTTGAGGCCTACTCCAGAATCTCCTGACTTTCGAAGAGATCACCAAGATTTTCATTAGCATAATTTCCTCCTAACTTTTGTTATTATTTTCATATATTTATATACTCCCTTACCTTTTTTTGCCAGCCCTGGGGTCTTAACTCAAGGCCTGGGCATTGTCCTCAGGCTTTCTCAAGGCTAGCACTCTCCCACTTGAGCCACAGCACCATTTCTGGCTTTTTTCTTTGAATGTGGTACAGAGGAATCGAACCTGGTCTTCGTGTCTGCTAGGTAAACACTCTACCACTAGGCCAAACTCTCAGCCCTCTCTTACCTTTTAATCCTTAAAACTCTGGGATACAATGTACATATAATTTACAGGTATATACATAGTTGCCTTGGACATCTATGGGTGAAAGAGACTTCGCTGAAGACATAGAAAACAGAATTGCAAAGAAGAGAGCCTCAGGCCATAGTATAAGAGCTGCAAACACAGATTGTTCTCACAAATTATTTGAATCCATATGTTTCCTACTCATGTTCTTCAACCAAGGTGGTATCCAGTTTCGAACTATCACCTCATATTTTCTTCGCCAGTTCTTTCTCTTTCCCCTCAGGAACACAAACAAATCTTTCTCCCTCAGGTAGAGAAGTTCAGACATGATCTTGTTTTTGCTTCACCTGCTAGCCAACTTTAGAGTCTACCTTTGTATCCAAGCTCTTACTGGTGTTCTTTTCACACATCAAGCAACTTCCCCTGGCAGGGAAAAATTGTGACTGGTAAAGGAGATGCTTTCACTTTCATTAGAAAAGTTCCAAACACAAAGAGATGTGGAAAAAGAAATAAAAAGGTAGATGACTCCTTTTCAAAAGGTAAGTGAGTGAGTGGTCAGGAGTTTGTCCTAGTGGTAGAGTGCTTGCCTAGCATGCACGAAGACCTGGGTTTGATTCCTCGATACCACATACATAGAAAAAGCCAGAAGTGCTGTTGTGGCACAAGTAGTAGAGCTCTAGCCTTGAGAAAGCCCAAGGACAGTGCTCAGGCCCTGAGTTCAAGCCCCAGGACTGGCAAAAAAAAAAAAAAACAGTTAAAAGGTAAGTGAATGGATGGGGACAATGGAGGAGTCAGCTCTTAACAGTCACATCTTACTGATGACATCACACAGGAAGTACCCCTGAGGGAGAGAGAAGAAGGTAGATTAGTATGACAACCCTCAAGCTTAGACTAAAACTCCTAGTGGGAGAACTTTTCTTTTTTCTCTCTCTCTTTTTCAAAGCGATTGGAGATGAGACTTATCTATCCAGGTTGATTCTCGGATTTGTCTGTCCACCTTGATTCTCACATCTCAGCCTTCTGAGTAGCTAGGATTGTAAACATGAGTCACGGGTGCCTGGCTTGCTAGTTATTTTGAAGATAGAGTCTCATAAACTTTTCAACAAGGTTGGGTTTTGAACCCAACCCTGCATATTCGCCTAACGAGTAGCTAGGATTACAAACCTGAGCTCCCAGCACCATATTCGAAACAAAAATTATTCATATGACAAAAAAAATCTTGTTGAAGACTTTTGGAAATGAATACATTTTCAGTCCTTTCCAGGAAAGAGAAAATATGTATCTACAAGAGGTAGGACCTCGAGCTTAGTTGCAATGAAAAGACTTGTAAATTGGATAGCGCTATATGAATAGTAATCCGATCTTGAAGAAATGCTGTGCTCTCCAACTAGAAATAAGGCACCTCTCAGAGCGTACCCACTTCTAAACAATCTCATGACCACTCCACTGTAGTTATTCCAAATCAATCTATGCTTACTGAAGTCACCAATGCAACACAAACTTCTGAGCACATGTTCTTCCCTTGACACCGTATGAAAGGTAGATTGTAGTCCAGAAAGGAGATCGATGCAAAGACTAGTTGTCTTTACCTTAGCAAATTATAATCTTCAGGAGAATTTGTATCACCTTGAATCCCAAGCCACACCCCAAATCAATTCATCAGAAGCTGGGAGTTGTTCTTAACAACCAGTATTTTGGACTTACTTGTTTTTAATATAACCCATGATGAAAAAATAGTAAGTTAAACTTTAGCTATGTAGCCTTTCAGTATCACGCTAGCACACTGTCTAATAAGCCCACACCAAAACTAAGTCTTTATGATAATAGACTTGCATTTCTACTTATTGCGATATTCACTAAAACCTAGAAGCCAAATGTACCGGCGATCTCCAAACTTGGAAGCGTAGCAAAATTACAAAGAAAGTCACTGACAAATATAGAATTACTGCTTAATAAAGAAGAAAAGGACATGGGCTTCTGTAATTTTAACAAGTTCCCAGATGATTCTGATACATGCATGTTGGACAGTCTTACTGTCAAGTCAGATACAGATACCAAGACAGTAGATTCTGCTCCAAAAACAATGAAAGTAAAACACCCTTTCCTCTAGACGATGCTAATAATGTTCATCTAATTCCAAAGTTATAGGTTTGTTTGCCCCTCCCCCCTGAATATGAACTAGTTTTATATTTGACCTAGCCTGCCTGTCCCACCCTTTTTTCCAGAACTATGTTACTGGTTGTTTCTAATTCTCTTTGAAGCAGTATAAAGTTGGACTGCCGGTTCTTTCATTAAATGAGTCAAATAAGTCTTGGGCAAGTGCCCACTACGTATGTGTATCAGATTACACTAGGTGATACCATCAAACATTCAAGACTAAGATTCACTGCTGAGAGGTAAGCCAAAATTCTGTGGAGCTTCTACAAGAAGCCACGATTCTTTCCATCCCAAGCAGAATAATATAGTTTTCTTTGAACATCTTTTATGAGCCATACCTGATAAACATAAAAATATCATTTATTGAGTGCCCTACCCTGGCACTATCTCTGAGGAGTTTATGTGAAGAATTAGCGCTGCTAATCATTGCACAACAAAAAGATGACCATTCATCTTCATCCCAGTTTTACAGATTAGAGAGCAGAGACATAAAATGTTTAAGCAACTTGAGTTCACTCCTAGGGTACCATGTATTTAATTTTAATGTCTAAAACATACCAACTTCAGGAATTTGGTAGATCCACTCAGATGGTTATTCAGATTCATGAAAGTAAATAGCTACTTTAATTATTTTCTGTTTAACCAAGAAAAGTATCATACTCTTAAGCTAGGAATGTAATTCAGAAGTACAGTATTTGTCTAATAAGTTCAAGGCCCTGGACTCAATCCCAAGCCCCACAAAAAAATGTTTTTTTTTAAAGTATGCTCTTACAATTGCCTTCTTATCAAGCTTGTCACATAAACTCTTATTTTTTCCCCAATCTTCATAACAACAAGTACTGATAGCTCAACATTAAAATTTCATAAATTATGCTGTGTGCCCAATAGAAACCTCGATCGTATCCAGGGAAAGATATCCAGAATTGTGGAGAAATTAGAAATCATTGTAACATGGTTCTATGGATTCCTGGAGTGCAAAAATAAAAACATAAAAATGGAAGGGAAAAGATTGTACATTTCCTCCTAATTTAAACTCATACCCAAATAGACATTTGGGCAGGTCCATCAAAAAAAAAAGCACTCTGTGAGAACTCATCTGTGCACAGAAGTGCTTTTTATACCATGAGCAAAGGTCTGAATTGTAAGTAATATTGGCAAGAACAAGCTATAAGTTAAGATGCAAATCCAAATCGAGTGTGCGGTGTTCTGGCTTCGAGCCTGGTAATTGAATTTCCAGTTTATTATCCTTAATGTTTTTTAATGTGAGTTTGCAATTCAAGGCAAAATGGAAAGCTGCTCCTCAAAATCTTTCCCCTGAAGCACTTCCAGGAACAATTTCTTTTCAGAGTCAAGAAATAGTTTTGGGTCAGAAGTGCACTTTAACTTTTTTCATATGCTAGAAAAGTCTGTTTCCACCCTGGGCCCATTGATAGGCACTAAACTAGAGACCAAGGATAATGGAGTCCAAACCAGACACTGGAACTTCTTGCAGAAATATGACAGCTAATGACTGAGAGGCAGCTGAGAAGAAATGTCTTTGCTGGGCAGTTCAAGAGATATGGCCTTGATTTAAGGGCAAAGATGGGAGACAAAACCAACTCTTGAGTGTTCTTGGTTATATGCCAAACATTCTAATTAGCCTACAGACTGAAAAGCTAACCCATACTAAGAGCACACCCCCAAGCTTCTTTTTCCTAAAACTAGCTCTGAAACAATGCCAAGGATTAAATCACTTTGAAATAGCCTGTTTGAAAACTCAACATGTCAATTTATGAGCATAAGGCATCTTGACTAATGTCATTTTTTTCCTCCATCTCTCCCAAAACCACCCAGCCCTTCATGTTACCCAGTTCCATTTCCACATATGCATAGTGAATATTATAACTGTATTTCCAGTCCCTTTCTCTCTCCATTCCTCTGCTCTGCATCTCCATGGATATCCCCACACGTGTAGACAACATGCAGTTCAGCTTCCCAGGATTTTGTTAAATTATAAGCTAGTAGTTTGAAAGAGTTACATCATTGTAATCCTCCCTTGCATCATTTAGATAATGTTTACATATATATGAATATGATCCTATATGTGCTTTCATTTTTATTTTAGATAAAACTTCCACATAGGAGAGAAAAGTATGTACCCTTTGTCTCTTTGAGCCTGACTTAATGTAATCAATATAAGTTTTTCCAGGCCTATCCATTTCCCTGCAAATGACATACTTCCCTGACATATGAGTAAAAGTCTATCATATATATATATATATATATATATGCCACATTTTTCTTGATCCATTAAAATGAACGTTCTTCATGAACAGTTTAAAGATGTTAGCTATTATTGTGGCAATACGAATTATTATAATGCTAGTGAAAACAATAACTATAAACGTCATTTAAGATTTTTCAGATAGTAAGCTATATTGGGCCCTATGCATTTTTTATGATATATAGTATGCATTATTTATTTTGCATTTTACCTATCCTAATAGCCTTAAAATGTAGGTTATTGCTCCCAATTCTAAATAGGAAATCTGAGGTTTGGAGAGTTACAGCAATTTATCCAGGTTGGTGTAATTGGAATAGAGCTTGTTTAGTGTATAGACCCAAATCTCTCATCCATAAAGTTGTGTTCTGGTTATTGTCCCTGGGAGTTTGTGTTCAAGGCTAGCCACTCTACTAATTGAACCACTCTTGTGTTTTTAAAAAGAGTACATAATTGGAGATAAGTATTTCACCAACTTTTCTACCCAGGCTGGCTTTGAACCACAACCCTCAGACCTAAGCCTCCTGTGTAGCTACAATCACCAACATGAGTCCCCAGTGCCCAGCTTAGAGTGTATTTTTGTCTTTCTCTAAACATTGCTTAAATGTTAGTGTGTATGTGTGCTGCATATGTGTTTACAGATGAGAATGAGAAAAAACAAGTTCCCCAAGCCAATGCTCAGACACTTGCGTGCGCGAAAATGCAAATGTAGAATAATACAAAATGATTATTAAAAGCCTTCCTTAAATGTTGCTCCCAGCAGTCACTACTTGTGTAATTTTGATAATATCCTACCAACAAGTGTCCAGCACTGATTTATGACATGCATAAGACAGAAAGTACTCCATTTATGGAACTATACAGAATGCAGTCACCCTTGACCATATATATTATAATAAAATATATATAATATATATAGATATATATACTAAGCTTGGTGCCCACTATCAGTGTATACTATAACTTTTAATTTCAACAATTATTTCATATTTCATTAACTTATTTAAATCCATTTATTTGGATTCTATCCTTCTTTATAATTAAAGACTACAGCATGATGAATAGATTTGTGCTTATGTTTTAGTGACAGAGCCTAACTTTAAAGAACTTCTGTAGACAGGTGGGTCTGTAGTTCAGTGGTAGAATCCTTGACTCACATGTCTGAGTCCCTGGGTTCAATATTCAGTAACATCCCCTCCTACAAGAAAATGAGTCTGTATGTTCTAAGGAGGGTGAACTAATTCCCCTCCCTCGATACCTCACTCTGCACTGTACCCTCTTTCTTTGTATCCATGCCATATGATTCTCCCTCTGATAAAGACAAACAAAATGTGGATGCACCACCTGCTCTCACATGAGTCAAGGCTAGAACTCAAATATTCCACATACAGAGCACTTTCTTGGAACAAATTCTACCTTAAAGCTGCAAAGGCAAATAAAAGGTCAGCACCCTCTGTTTTTACCTCTGACAAATGAAGACAACAAATGCTTTGTGGTTTAGAGCTCTGCAAAAAGGACTTTAACCAAGTTTGGAATCTACTAAAATACTGCTTATTTAGAATTTGGGATTGAGCCATGACCTTCTATTGTTCAAAGGCATTTTCTTTTGTAATAAATCCATGGAAAGAAAAATGACCCCAAAGTTATATTTACTTAAAAGCCCAAAGGCATTTGAACATCAATGTACATTGTCCTTGTTTTTTAGAAAAAAGTGAAGTGTAAATGAATGTCAAACATATGGCTTACATTTTTAAAATATGCACGTGAGCTTTAAAGACCAATGAAACGCGTTCCACAGTATTGTATATTGAAGTGAAGTAAGGTATTTGGAGAAGGTCAATGCCGAAGTCTGTATCTTGCAAATCTTTCTCAGCAAACATGAGATCTGCTGGCCACTCATGATTTCAAAGGCAGGTAATCAGCTCTTTAGAGGTAGGATACCATCCCTTTTCCACCATGTAGATCTATTACTTGTCACAGGGTGATATGCTTCAAAGATCTCCTTTGTTTCTACTCCTCATGCATTTATTGAGTACATAGTTTGGGTTAGGATCAGCTGAGAAAAGTGTATTCATACCTTTAATTTTCAGCCATTGCCCCAAAGTTTTATGGTTACCTCGTGATGTAAATTGTATTGTGTCTATCCAGAGGAGTCTCTGAAGATTCATAGTCCCAACATTGCTGAAGAGTCCAAATTCAGCCAGGCACTGGTAGCTCACATCTGTACTCCTAGCTACTCAGGAGACTGAAATCTTAGGGTCACAAAAGCCATCCCCCAAAAAGAATGTCCATGAGACCCTTAATACCTATTAGCCATCAAAAGGACCCAAGTGGAGCTGTGGCAGTACCCTTGAGCCAGAAAGCTCAGGAGCTATGCACAGACCGAGTTCAACCTCCAAGACCAGCATACACACAGAAGAAAGCCCAAATGCAAAACAGCTTCTGACACTCAAGATACACACTTAGCTGTGAACTGTAAAATGGAAAGCAAGTTACATACTCAAAAGATTACAATGACTGTTATACACTCCCATGCCAAAAAGAATGGATAGGAGAACATCAAAACATGAGCAAAACCAGCAGGGAAAACATCAAATGCTATTAGAACTGTATCTAGAATCCAGTGTGTAGGATATCATAATGTGAGTTCCAATGGACTTGAACAACCTTCGAATGTTCTTGCCATTTGACTTCTCTTGGGTTGGCTCCACTCATTGTCTAAAGCTTTTATCACTATATACTGCACCTCCAATATATTGACATCTACACTGCAGGTTTGGACACATCCTCACAGTTACACAGATTTCCCTCCTAATGGCTGCTTTCAAAGATCCTGACCCTGACACACAGCCTGGCCTTTCAGGCCATCCTTTGAAATCCGAACTAAAGCCTCCACGACCCCATACTTCTTATATTCTTCATGCCTTCAAATCCAGTATCATGGGAAAAACACCAATCCCAGTCACCACCTTGAGTGGTAAGTGAGCCCCTGGGACAACAGCTGTACAGCCTCTAAGTATCCTGGTAGCTAACCTGGGAGGAAAAACAAAAGCAAAGACAAAAGCACTTCCCTATGTTGTCCAATGCAGGAGACGTGTTCTGGAACTCTCTTCTCACAGGAATGTCTTTCCAAGGAATAAAACCTTTAACATCCTTGGTCTGGAAGTGGGTGAAGTCCAGACAATTCCTCAGATGCCCTTGAGGCATCTTCCCTATTATCTTGATGCAAAGTACTTGACTTTTTTTTTGCCAGTCCTAGGCTTGGCCTGAGCACTGTCCTTGGACTTTCTCAAGGCTACATCTCTACCACTTGGGCCTCAGCCCCACTTCTGCCTTTTTTCTATGTATGTGATACCGAGGAATCAAACCCAGGTCTTCGTGCATGCTAGGCAAGCACTTTAACCACTAGGCCAAATGCCTGGCCCCATGATTTCTTTATAATGCTGTTAAAACAAGTTCCTCTTCTGGCCAGATAGTTTTTTTCAAACTTCCTTCTTGGCTTTTTGCTCTTAGTTCTCACCAAGGCAGCCAACAACAACCATGGAATGGTCTGATTGCTACATCCTAAAACTGCATCTACCAAATTAATTAGCCCATCACTTTGTGTATGTGTGCTGGTCCTAGGGCTTAAGCTCAGTCTTCCTGAGCTTTCCTGCTCAAAGCTAGTGCCCTACCACTTAAGTCATAGTTCTACATTCTTGGTGGGGAGGGTAATTGAACTGTGATCTTCAAATCTCAGCCTGCTGAGTAGCTAGGATTACAGGCATGAACCATTGGTGTCCAGAAGGTCCATTATTTTTAAATTCAGCTCCACTCAGAATCTCAAGACATAGATAAAATATAGACAAGCTCTTTGCCAGATGCTTCACAAACGGCCTCCAATCCAGTTCCCAGTGGAGTCCTCACACAGGAAATCATATAAGGTTGGCCTTTGCTGTGCATTTCTATGAGTACTCTGTTTTGCAAAAGCCTCACTACAGAATTGCTAGTGCATTAAATACCAGAAGCTCAGTTTCCTTAGATCTAAGATGTTTTTTTTTTCTTAACTCCAGCTCTTATCCCTAGGACCTCTGAAACATAATAATTATACAACAAGGAAAAGTCATTGTTAATGCTTGCTATTGCCTTTATTGTCATTTGCACAGAGATAATGACTCATATAATAATAAAGTATTATTACACTGTGCTGTAGTCTACTGATATAATACAATGTTGACACTAACCTGTTTACTTCCTCCTCGGTGGGCACTTCTCCAGGAATGACTTCCTGAACAGAAGAGCAGTTCATTCATCAAGCTGCCTGTTGGGTTTTGCTCCCTCTGTTCAACTCAGAAGCACCCCATTGCAGGGCGGGGGGGGCACAAGGAATCTCTCATAGTGATACAGAGAGGGAGAGAGAGCAAGGTTGACACAATACAGGCTAACTGACTCCCGGCCCAGAAATTGGTATCAGAAATTCTTTTTTTTGCCAGTTCTGGGCTTGAGCTCAGGGCCTGAGCACTGTCCTTGGATTTTCTCAAGGCTATAGCTCTACCACTTGAGCCTCAGCACCAGTTCTGGCTTTTTTCTATGTATGTGGTACCAAGGAATCGAACCCGGGTCTTCATGCATGCTAGGCAAGCACTTTAACCACTAGGCCAAACTCCTGGCCCCTAGAAATTCTTTTATACTCATTAAATGTTCACACTCCTCGAAGCTCCCTTCTTTTATCTTCTCCTTTACATATATATAGATTTCCCATGATTCTCTTCTAGGCCCTCAAGGGTAATAATATCTGACTATACCATTTCTTGATACGGTCAGTCTGTGTCTATTCTTAAATGACAATGTCATCACATAAAATCATGCTCTTGTAATATGGACGGTGTTCTGCAGTGCTAGCTAATCTTGTCTGACATTGCAGCAGCCTTGCTTGGTGACGTCCTGTACTGATTGGCTTTCTTCAGAGCTATGCAAGTTGCCTTATGTTTTGGTTTCCATCCAATCTATTCACTATCCTTATCAAGCCAGTTTTAATTCATATTGCTAAATGTGGTGCAGAATCTACAAATTATGGTCAGTTCTACAACCCATGGCCATTCAGATCTACCTTGGGAGAGTTGAAGGAGACAGTTCTCACAACTGGAACAGCTGGAATAGAAGGAAGCCCCTGAGAGGGACATCTGGGACTTGGTTAAGCAAGAATGGAAAGTATATTTCATAGTCATCAAAGAATAAACAACAATTGAGACCAAGCAATGGAAAAATAGAATGATAGAAAGGAGAAATATGATTCTGGGTTGATCTAGAACACTGAATTCAGGGCACCACCAAATCTCATAATGATTAATCTCTTAATTACTCAAACAACAATCAATTCAACCTAAAATATGTCTAGCATCTGGCTCTCCATTGCAATGTGTAGAACTTGCATCTTCCAAGAACTTGCACATATATCTAGGAACAAACACTGACCATAGGGTAAGTTGTTAATGATGGGAGAATGTTTATCGTATAGGAATGCCACAACATCAGAATGGAGTGGCAAACAGGAATTATCAGAGAAACTCAGTGACATTTTATTACCTTCTCGACTCTGTCTAATTATGTATAATACTACCTAGCAACATTGCCTTGTATTATCCTAGAAAGACCAGAACCCAAGATTTTCTATCAACATCTTCCTCGTTGGTTACACTTCATGGTTCCCAAAGACTATCGCTCTGTCCCGAAGCGTTAATTTATTCATAAAACCATTCTGAGAATTCTTTCCATCCTTGAAATGCAGAGTACCATAATGGACTAAGGGCGGGGGGGGGGTGGGGAAAGGTTGTGAAAACAATCTCATTGCTGCTAATCCATTCCTCAACTTTATCTGCACTACCCATCCGCTTCTCCAAATATATAACACCCATTTAACATATTTGTACAAAAAGAAAAAGGCAGTAAAAGAAACACCTTAATGACTACACACGCACACACACCTTATTAAAATTTCAACCTGGTTCATTATTAGTGTACAGTAAATCAAAATTAATTACAAATATTGGTACTGCTGCAATGTATAATTAGTTTTTTAATCTTTACTGCTTCTTACCAGTTGAGGTGCCAAGGAAGACTTTTAAATGCTATGTGACTATACTGGCAGGCTGTTTGGAGGTAAGCTATTAGAATGCATATGATTTTGTTCACACAGAACTCTGACAGCTCTCTTGTGATAATTCAACAGCAAGACAGATTTAACAAAGGGTTTAACAAAGCACTTCCCAGAAATGAAAATTAGTATTTACCAGGAGCTGATATGATTCTTAAAAAGGAAAACCACACAACTTTCTAAGCTATTGTATTAAAGCAAATGATTTCCAAAGGTTAAATTCACTCAAGAATCCTAAAGCAATGTTCTATTTACACTGACATGATGATGCCTGGAATTCTGTCACCTGTCACATCCCAAATTGCAGGGTCTTCCTCTGAATGACACTTTTGAGACTGAGAGGAAACCCTTGTTTTACAGTGGAGAATACTGTAGAACTTAACTGAGAATGCGTTATCTTCTAATACACTTAATTATCATGTGGATAACCAACCAGTCCGAGGACTATATAGAGTGTAAGAACCCCTAGACAGAGGCACATAAAGAGACACAAATAATCACCCCCAAAAGAGAGTAGAGGTGAGTGCTGGAGAGAACAATGGACAGAGTGGCAGCCTTTGAACTAGTTATTTCTCTTCAGAGAAAAACACACTCCTCTTCCTTTTCCCAAGAATTCATTTGTTGAACTCCTGAGACAAGAACCTGAGGAGGCTCAGCAGTGCTGACAGCAGAGACAGGACACTGGCAGTCTCTGCCTGCCGCTGAGTTGCCACATTAAGCAGCCATTGCCTACCTGCTACAAGGCTGTAACTCTAGGCATCTCTGTCAGATGCTGAATCAGAAGGGTTGTATGGGTTTTGCCCACCACGAGCAATAACAGAAAATTCTGTATCAGACCTTTTCACTGAGCAGTAAGCGAAGGAAAACACTCTTACTTAAGCATTCTGCTTTAAGTCACGGAAAGCACATTTTCATACATTACTTTAAGCTAGACCTAGTGAGGATGACAGAATACACTTCATGCTTTGGAACTCTCCGAGGAACTTTAAATCTTTTACCCAATTTGTACCTTAAAACAACTCTGGAAGGTAAAGCAGGTTTTATTATCCTTTGTTTGACAGGGAGCACATTGAGAAATATTATTTTTGTCATCCTTAAATGAATGTACCTTTCTTGCTCTCTCTTCATCTCCTGTCCCTTATCTCCAGTCCCACCAGAAAAAAAAACATCAAATGAAATGTGCATTATTTTACTGGATCATTTCTAATCTGACAAACATGCTTGTGCTGTGATAAGAACATGTACACCTAGGCAAGGGAATCTCAATGCCACTTGGTCTTTTAGCTAAGATTCCATAAGCAGCAGACATCTAAAACAAGAAAAATACAATGTGTGGTGGGTACTGTTGCTCTGAACATTGTCATCTAAACTGCTCATTTAGCAGGAGATTTTGCATACTGACCAGATCTTAGGAAAACACTTCTGAGCAATATTTCCATTCTGTTCAGTGACAGTTCTTAAACCACATGAAAACTAATGTGGCTCAACAAAAAGATATTGATTTTTTTTAATGTTTAAAAGTCACATCTATCCAGCTGTGCTATGGCTATGGTGTTCTTTCTAGAAGACATGGAGGTTTTTTTTTGCCATTTATTGAAATTAAATGCTTTTTGGCACAGAGCTATAAGGTGATTCAAGAGTAAAAAATACAGGGCACCATGAAATTTCTCTTCCTTTTATTTTGAATCCTCCAGAAACATATTGAGTCCTGGTCTCAGATGAAACAAAGAGAGAGAGAGAAAGAGAGAGAAAGAAGAGAGAGAAAGGAGAAATAGAGAAGGAAGGAGGGAGGGAGGGAGGGAAAGAAGGAAGGAAGGAAGGAAGGAAGGAAGGAAGGAAGGAAGGAAGGAAGGAAGGAAGGAAGGAAGGAAGGAGTAAAGAAATAACCAACCCTTGCTGGGGTTGAAGGCATCGCTCAGTGGGTAGAGCACTAGCCAGTGAGCAAAAGCATTAAATACAGAATTCAAATCCCAATTTCATCTCCAAAGGAAAACCAAAAACATGAAACACAGACATAGGTATGCTCTTGATTGAATTAGCAAATTAAAAATGTAGTGAATGAGTGAATAAACAGCTCTAGTTATCAGTGAGGTTTTTGGTTCAATAATCAATGAAGGCATTGTGAATTGCCATCACATTCCTGTGCTGATTGATGGGCACACATCTCAGCTGGCCTTCTGGAGGGTAGGGCCGCAGCCACCTCCCTTGTCCCATCACCACCTGCACTATTCCTTAGCTCCCTTGACGGTAGGCAAATAACTTAAGCTCACGTGATGAGTTTGAGCTACTCGTCTCTTGAGAAGAAGGGAACACAGCATCTCCAAGCCTGTCATCCTGAGTCCACTGGTAGTGGTTTCATGGTATGTGGTGCAGAGAAGAGACAGCAAATCCAAGGTCAAAGGAGATACTATGGGGAAGCTGAAGAGGGAACTAGCAGAAAGGTATGCCATGTCATTCTAATTAAGAACTAAGCTTCAGTCCCTCTACTCTTCTAATGTCCCAGTTGCTTGTGGAGAGGAAGCAATTGAACCCTGCAGAAGTGAACTTAAGCCAAAGATGCCCAGTGGAGAAGTTTTCATTAAGTTAAACAACATGGCCTTTCCTTTCATTAGGTGGCAAAATAGTTTAGCATCTATGATGAGGGCTGAATCTAAATCCGACAACCTTAACTCTCCAGTAAGTTTAAAGGAATCTAGTAAAATAATAGCATTCTCTCTCTGCTCCTCCATCCTCTTCCTGTCTTTCCTTCTCTCCTTCTTCCTCTCTCCCTCTGTGTGTGCCCCCTCTCAGTCCTCTTAGGTGAACATCAGATTTGAATATTGTATCTTCTCATGCATCTTCAGGATTTATTCACAAGTCACAGCTGAATGCTCTCTGTGTTGTATTTATGTGAACAAACACACATGAAAAAAAATAAAAAGAATCTGTTCCATTATCTAGATAGATGTGTGCTTGTCAGCCTCTGAGAGAATCTCCATGCTGGATGATGTACGTATCCAACAATTCTTTTAAAAGCATCAATCAGGCATTGTAAGACATACAACCACCGCATAAGAAATGACCTTTAGATGTGTCTCTGCTCCTATTAAACACACACTGGGAAATAGAAACAAGTTGATATTAGAAATCTCTGTAATATCGGGCTTAGAAGCCATGTATTACAGATTTATTTTGCTTGGTGCACCTATGATAATTCTATTAACAATAGAAATACATTGAGCCATTATTCAAGTGAATTGTAACAGACATTCTTTCACAGCATGCTACTCTTCCTAACAGACACACACACACACACACACACACACACACACACACACACACACCGAATCACAGATCTCTTTTTATTTTCTTCCTGACATAGGACCCCATGGTTATTTAAAATATTTATCACACTTTTTAAAAAATTTGTAAGACTTCATCAAGTGTACAGTATCTTTTGCAGTTATTATACTCTACAAGCCTTGTAATCTTTCAAATAACCTGGCTACTGTGATTAATTTACTCGTCCATTCTCTAAAGGACAAATGATTCTTAGAACAAATAAAGGAGCTTTATTTGGGACATGCATTTTTTTTTCCCTGAAATTTTCCTTTAGATGTAGGTCACATTACATTGTCACTTCAGCCAGCCTTAATTCTCACTGCTGTTCATGTCAACTCTGAATTCTCTCAAGGCTGGGGGCAGAAAAAAAGAAAAAAAAAACCTCATGGCAGAAATATTGCTAATGATACACTATGAGAAAAAAAATAAGACAATTTGAGATGTGAAATTAATCAAGCTCGTGCCAGTTAATATTATCGTACCATTCACCTTGGGAAAAAAAAATCCACTGACCATAAAAGTGCCCTGCCTTTTCCACCACAGAAATCATGATCCAGTTTTCCCACTAACCACCTGAACATTTCCCAGTGCACATGTGTGAGCTGTCATCAATCTACCCCAGCTGGAACCATAAGAGAGTCACACAATGTGCTCCATTTTCCATACCAAGCCCATGAAATGATAACCTCATTTCACAAACAATTAGTTTCCTGTCTCTATTGTTACAAATTACTACGAGTTTAGTAACTTAAACAAATAAAATACCCTCAGATTTATTCTTTTGTGGTTCTGGTAATTTTAAGTCTGGAGTGAGTTTCTCAGGGATAAAACCAAGCTGCTACCAGGGTTGGAATCTATGGAGAATCTCGTGGGACAACTAATTTCATGGCCTTTCTTGGCTTCTTTGATGGGTGGCTCTGTCCGCCATCTTTACATTCCCTCTTTCTAGTCTCTTTCTGTCATCACAAAATCAAAGCTCTACCTTTTTCTCACCCATATGCTTGTGATTACAAGGAGAGACATTCACATAATCAGCTCAATTGCAGAATAAGATACTTAATCATATCTGCAAACTCCGTTTTGCCACATTAATGGCCTTTCACAGCTTTTAGAAATTAGATCCTAGCTAACTTAGTAGACCATGACTTGACTAAACACATCAATTAACTTGATCTCAAAACAGGAGAGAAATGGGATTGGCTTCCTTTTTTAAACTTAGGCTTTACTTGGAAGGAAGTCATATGCAATAGAAGTCATAACTTGCAAAGAATAAAACTTGTAGCAGCAACTTTGGGACTAAGTCAAGTATTTTCAACTATGTCTTAGAAACATATAAAACTCGCTCTTATAAAATTAATAGCTTGGAAGCAGAGCCTAGGTACCCATCAGGGTTTGGTGATAGACCAATAAATCAAATGAAGGTAAAGGATTTAGCTTCAACTTTGGACAGGGGTCAAGACAGACTAGACATAACAAACATAAGGTGTGGGGAGAGATGAGGTCAAGGGAATGGAGCAGACAAATCGAGTGAGGAAGGGTGGAGGAATGCAAGCATACTATTCAAGGCACATATGCAAAAACGGAACTTGGGAAATTCAGGGGATGAGTGAGATTGGGGAGAGAGGAGGGGGAATGATAAAAGAGGTAATGATCAAACTGCAAACTGACATGTTGAATTGAAACCTCTTTACACAACTACTTAAAAAAAATAAGCAAGGCACTGGTGGTTCCATGCCTGTCATCTTAGCTACTCAAGAAGCTGAGATCTGAGGACTATAGTTCAAAAACAGCCCAGGTAGGAAACATCATAATTCTCTTATCTCCAATTAAATACCGAAAAATCCAGAAGTGAAGTTGTGGATCAACTGATAGAATGCTAGCCTTGAGTAATAAAGCTCAGGGACAGTGTGCCCAGGCCCTGAGTTCAAGCCCTGGGACCAGCATACACAAAATAATAACTTGACCCAGTTAACATAATAAGGACACGTAAATTCTTGTTTCTGGAGTTTTGCTAAGTGTATTTGACATTTTCCTCCTATATAAAGTGAGTGACATAAGAACATTCGGTGAATAAAGTTACCATCATTATTAAGAGAGTCATTATGTATGAATGCACAGTGCCTGACAGTGCTGAATTTAGATTGGAAAAATCATCAACCCTTATTATTCATGCAAATCCAGTAAGAATAATTTCTTAGTGTCCCTAAGTCTCTGCTTCACTTTCCATAAATTTAAACTCATGGGCAGCATCATCTGAATCTATGACTCCCAAGCTTCCAGAGAATGGAAACAAGGAATTCTTCCATAGAGAAAACAAAGTCATTGTCTTGGCCTATTTATGCTGCTATAACAGAACATCTGAGACAGTAATTTGCAAGGAAAAAATGGTCTATTTTGCTGAAGCCCCCAAAGCATGGCCCCAGCTTCTGATGGGAGTATTTGTGCGACATTATCTCATGGGGAGAAAGGTTTAGAAGGTCAATCTAGTGTATGAACGTATGAGGAGACTACCCTTTCTTTTAAGTTAAACAAAATGGATAGAAATACATAAGATGTATGTTAAATATTTATTTTGCAATAGGTATAAACCCACAAATAAAGAGGGAAATGTCTTCCTGGTAGTAAGAAAAGAACTGAATTTTTAAATGTCATTCATTTCATTGTATTTTCACTAAAACTTATAAGAATATGAAAGATCTGTTAAGTCCCAGCCATTCTGGGGGGACATAAGCCCTCCAATAATAAAGTCACCAGCACTCAGTGAGCCAAGCTAGAAGTCATTTTAATAGCAGTGCAGGGGCTATTCTCCACCTTGGGTCTGATAGAGAGCAGCCCCGAGCTTTAGGGGGACTGAGTTTTTAAAGGTAAACACCACATGCAGGTAATCATAACTACATACAGGTGGTCATCATTGGCTGATGTCACCTTATGACGCCCACAGTCAATAACCACAAGGATGAAACCACACACAGGTGGGGGAGTAGGTTAGGAATATTTTACAAGATAAACAGTCCTGGCCTGTGAAAGAGCAAACCTGCCTGTTTCCTTCCTTTCTCCTCATTTTCCTAAAAATACTTGACCCCGGATTTTAGCCTAAGGAAATAAATCCCAAATTCCCTGAGGCTTTTTTTTCCCTAAGGGTAATAACCTGATTACAGTGTAAACAGCTTTAGGCCTTAAAATACTAGAGCTCAATTTGCAAACCAAAAGGATATTCAAAAACCTTTTAAATGCTAACACCTAATGGTCTTTTGGGAGCTTAAACTTTCCCATATACCTTTTTGAGTATCAAGTCCATAGGTTTTGTTTCAGGAGATTAAGTTAGTGAGGAGAACCACAAATACTGGCCCATTGTCTGGTCCTATTATCAGTGGAGACTCAACCTAGTTACTGTCTCCTGCTGCAACTTCTTAACATCTGGGCTGTCTTTACCTTAATTGGGTAAGCGTCCAACCAACTTGAGTTATCTACAAAGACAAGCAAATACCTATATCCATATTTCCCTGTCTCTACTTCAGTGAATTCTACTTCCCAGAACACCCTAGGCAAACTGCTACAAGCTTTTATTCCTTCTAGAAGAGGTTGTTTTGCTAGTTCCTCACTGGCAGCTGACACACGTAGAAACAACACTATGCACAAGATTTTCAGGTGGGGAATAAAGTAGGTTTGTGACAAGAGTTAGTAAAACTTTGTTTCTCCCAGGTGAGTAATTTGATGTATCTATTGCAGGAGTTGTTTTCCTAATGCACACACACAAAAAATTGTAATCATTTGGCAGACTTAGCTGCCAAATTGTTTTTTGTTTTTTTTTTTGTTTTTTCTAAAAGTGTTTAACCTGCTCGGCCACCTGTGAGTGGTTACCACCACTTGCCTGTGGTTTTATCCTTGTGGTTATTACTAGGGGCATCAAAAGGTGATGTCCTAAGGAGGCTACCACCTGCGTGTGGTGTTTACCTTTAAAAACTCAGCCCCGTGGAAAGGGGGGGCTGCTTTCTATGAGCCTGCAGGTAGAGAGTAGCCGCTGTGCTGCTATTAAACTGAGTGCTGATGACTCTATGGTTAGGGGGTTTACACCCCCCCACCCCGTGCAAATGGCTGGGATATTACAAAATTAAAATATTTGGCTCTTCTTATATCTTCAAATCCAAAGGCTAAATCTTTAGAGGCATTTGTTCTTCCACCTGTAAGTCTTCATCTAGGTAAACAGGCTTTGGGGGACTTCTGGAAGAGGGGTCACAACTAAAAGGTCAATAGGCTTCCTCTCTCCTTTTGCTGCCAGCCTGGCTGTTTTGTCAGTAGCCTCAGGCTGTGGGACTGTAGCCAGAATTGTAGATCAGCCATGCTCTTCATTTCTAAGAAGCTGGGTAGATGAGGGGAAGGGAATGAGGCAATGGAAGTTGTCATGCATTTTTTGTACTTGCAAGGCTCACATGTAGGACAATGTCTTTTATACACCTATATTAAGGTGTAGGTCCACTGTCTGGCTTCTTTAGTAAGAGTTCAGTTCAGAAGCCAGCAGCTAGTGAAAATTAAACCCTCCTCACTCTGTGCCCACCCACCTTCCCTCTCCCTTTGTGAGTTGGTGTGTAGCAGAGGTACGAAGGAAGCCAACTGCTCATCTTTCATGTTCCATGGTTTCTTTAGTCTAGAGATATATAGAGGAAAAGATACAAAGAGAATCTAGGACAATTAAGTCTCTTTACTGCAGAGCCTTTAGGCTAAGAATAATTCCCCCAAGAAGGATTTATGTGTAGTATCCCACACTTAACTGATCTAACAATCATTTTATTGAAGGTAAAGCTGTCCAGAAACAACACACTTTAAGGAATGCTGTGTTAATGTATGTATCATTCATGCATGCATGCATACATACATACATACACACATATGTACATATATACATATTCTACCAGTGTATTCCGAGTTCATCTGGTTAGACATAGGTAACAGGAGATGGTTGGCCAGGAGTTTCGCCTACATCACTGGAGGTCTTTCTTTGCACACTCGTATTTTATGGTATACCAGTTGGGAAATCCTGGAATCACCAAGGAGAAAGCATCTCCACATAGTCATTCCATCTGAGTATGACTCTGTGGCTTTCTAGCTCTGGTGTGTTTCCCTCCCTTGAAAGGATCTACACTCTTCTGGTCTAACTGAGAACTTGACTGCCGGCCAATTTAGAATTCTAGGACTCTGCTAGAAACAGCATGTATGGCTCAGTTCCTGGAACAAACTCAACCCTCCATATATGTTCAACCTTGATTATTGACTGCATCCTTGAACACGATGGGGTAACTGGTTGACCAAACTCCATGCTCAGATTTCCTCCCTACAGCCCTCCAGAGATCAGCAGAACCTTTGGCAGACCTCCCGAGCCCACCAGTTTGGAAGTATATTAAGTATGCCAGTACATAAAATAGGGATATGGCTGTGAAAGCTCAAAAACCAAGCCAGTGACATAACATATCCCAGGTAAAGAAAGAGTCTATTGTCAAAAAAAATAATAAGGTGAAAGATAGTTCTCACTAGTAAGAAACAGAGTCTGGAAAATGTAAATTTCACTTGAACCCTGAGGTGGGGATTTCATTCCAAATTATACCAGAGTTTGTGTTTCCTGGGGACTGCTATGTCCACATTGATTGAAGTTCAGTCTCTTTCAGGGTATGATTTGAATTTTTTTTTAAAAAAAAAAAACACTGTCCTTATGAAAACATACAGATAAAGCTTGAGTGCTCAGTGTTATCTGATTAAGGAAGACAAACAAGTTAGAGTGTTTGGCTGCAAATCTCGCATAATGGTGAAAAACAAACACCATTCAGAAGGAACAGAGATAAAGAGTAATGGAAAACAAACTTCAAAACGTATCCTAGGGAATAAATCTCCACCACAAAAAAATACTCTCTTCTAAACTTCATATTTATTATTGGGAAAACAGTTTTATTTTGAGCAGAAGCAATATAGCAAATACATTTTACAAGAAAATAAATAAATGTATACACACTGACTTTTAAACCTTAGGGAAACAGTTCCAGAAGCCTAGTGTGAAGATAATATCGGCCAAATGAAGAGTTGGAGAGGTATTAATTGGCCCCTATGGGTCTTCCTTCTGGAGAAAAAAAAAAGACTGGAGCTAAGAGGTTTCCCCAGGCTTATTATATGATTTCTGATCCTGGGTGTTAGTCATTTGTGCCTATTTTAGTAATCGAAGGCACTGGTATCTATGTGGATCTACTATTCAAGACAGTCCAGAATTCAGTTTTATCGAAGTAACCAGCCTCAGTTTCTCATCATCTTCTTCTATAATACCAAATCTCATCTCCCAGGGATCATCTTATTCCCACTGATAAAAAATCTACATCCTTTTCTAACAGTTCTTGCCATTCCTATTTCTCAGTACAAGGAAGACCAAAAATTCAGCACAGAGAAGAATCGGTTGTCTCACAGAACCGACAAATTCAGAATGAAAGTAAGCATCAGGTGTGGTTTGATCCAGTGAGCAATTCAAATATCTTTTCCCCGACTCTGATTCCCCTGACTGTGTCCTTTTCTGGACATTGGTATTACTCACTCATAACTCCTCACATGCAGCAACTGCTGATCAGATGGAAGATGCGTACTTCACTTTTTCAAGCAAAATTAAAACTAAAAGACCTTCCCTGAATGAATTGCCAAGACTTGGGGGATGAAATGACACGGTCTGGTCATATGCTCTACCCTGAGATCTGGAGTGTAATCCGTTTCCCTAGTGTCATGAAGATCCGCACATACACAAGTGTGTTGTGAAGAAGAGAAAATGGATATAGGGGAGGGCCTTCTTGCCTGCTTTGGGCATCCTTCTCTCTGTACTTTCCACTTCCTTCCACTCCTTGTGGGTCGGATTTCCACTTTTCCTCAAGATTCTCTCTCTCTCCCTCCAGGTCTGCCACCCACTCCTCTGGTACACTTGATTCATGCTGTATCACCATGACTGAGTTTCTAAGATTTTTGCATAGAATATATCACTCCCCTACCCCAAAGGCTTGAGTCATGCCTTTTACTTGCTACTACCATTGTAATTCTTACTGTTGTGCTGCTGATTTGAGAAACTCTAGCTCCTGGCTGGGTGTAGCCAGCAGCCCACCGTGGCCTGGTGAGAAATGAGGGGAACCAGATGTGGGTTTGGATGGAGTGGATAACACAAGATTCTCCTTTAACCATTCACCGCTGGAAGAAATGGGCTCAAGGGTGACATGTTCTTTCAAGGAGACAGCACGAGACAGGAGGGTAACTCTCAGCCCACAGTCACAGTCCCCAGACATTCCTGGAGATCTGTGACTAACTTTAACCTTCCAGCAATCTGGGACTCTCGGAATCTGAGCATCTAGCAGGTGTTACATCAGAGCTTCTCAATAGAAAAAAAAAAGAATGCGTAAATTCTACCTCCATGTACTTATGAAAAAAAAACCAAGCAACTTTACTGTCCTTATGAAGTCTTTGTATTATACTTAAGGGAAAAAAAATAACAAGAACTCATTTTACTTTGACCCCAAATTTCATTAGTCATGAGTCAACAGGTTTACTCTTCAAAAGCCAAACTATACGGAAGGCAAATTCAACATAGTGGAGGTTATAATATACAAGGTTCCAAGTACCTTGGTGAAATCCCAGTGTACAAGCTACACTTTCTACTTTTTTTTTTCTTTGGTGGGCCATGGGCTTGAACTCTGAGTCTGGGCGTCGTCCCTGAGCTCTTCAACTCATGGCTTTCACCCTATCCCTTGAGCCACAATACCACTTCTGGTTTTCTGATGGTTAACTGGAGACTAGAGTCTCATGGACTTCCCTGCCCAGGCTGGCTTTGAACCACGATTCTCAGATCTCAGCCTCCTGGGAAGGCATGAGCCACGGTGCCCAGCCTGGGTACACTTTCTGTAGTGTTTATTTGGGACAAACTCAGCTAAACACAATTTGATCTTTCTTTCATGTTTCAAAATTCTCAGGACATAGCCTTGGTTTGAAGATAATTACAATCACAGGCAATCAATCATGCGCACGCAATTTTTGTGATTAAGATCTTTTATTGTGTGTTTCCTTATCTCAAGAGCAAGTTTTCTCCAGCATGTCCAAAGTGATCATATCAACTGAGCTTCAGAAGAAAATCAGAGCTCTTTGAAAAGTGTGGCTCGTCTTCCTCCTATCCACAGAGGTGAAATAGAATGGGAGAACACTAGTTCAGCGAAGCTGTAAAGGTGAAGAGTTGAAAGGCACCTTCTCACAACCAAGGATACTATAGTATGGCTGCCTCTTGCTATGGAGAACAGCTAGATGTTTCCTCTGTGGCATTCAAACCAATCTATGAAGAAGGCAATAAGGAAAAGAAGACCAAATCTGAGGTCACTGGTGCCAGAACACAGAGCCAGCCATCCAGTAGAGGTACTCAGGTAGAACTCTGGTCTCATCTCTCTCCTTTACACGGCCTTTCTCTACAGATGCTATTCTTTCTCTGAATTTGTAGAAACAAAAGGCACAAAAAGGAGGAGGAGGAGGAAGGGGAGGAGAAGGAAGGGGTGGGGAGGAGAAGGGATGGGATGAGGAGGAGGGGGAGCTGGGAGGAGGAGAAGGAGGAGGAGGAGAGGGAGGAGGAGGAGGAAGAGTTCTTGTTGGGAGCTGCATTTCCGGATTTATCATCATCCCGTTTTTAACTTCCCTGCTAAGTTGTACCTGGCAGATCTGTGCAGGAAGATGGTGAGAGACTGATCCTACTGGAGGCCTAATAAAATGCTAGCAGGGACGTGGGAAAGGGACATTGTTTCTCCTCCTCTTTGCAAACAAAATGTGAAGCTACCACTTGCCAGTATCTGGCACACCCTGCTGGGGCCACATCTGTTCTTTCTTCCTTTCTTTCCTTTTGGTGTTTGGATTCTTTTTTATCCACTTAATTTTTTCATTATTTCTAAGTAGTTCTAGCCATTTATCAATATATCTTGATCAGTGACACCCTGTCAACAGTCTCACCCATCCCTCCCCTACTCACCAATTTTGTAGGATATACATTGGAATCTTACCTGCATTCTCCCCCTCTTCTCCTGTCCGTTTGTCTACCCCTTTCCAGTACCCACTTCCTGGTGTTTTATTTTGCTGAACCTAGATGTGGCCTCTATAAGGAATCACACAATTTGAGATCTCCCTTAAATCGACCATATTTTAGTTAATACATTTATATACACTTGCATTACTACCCAATGTATTTACTTAGAAGTTTATAGGCTACATCTAGCTTCCAAATATAAGGGAGAAAAACTTGCTTTCTTTGTCTCTCTGGTCCTGACTTAATTCACTTAAAGTAATTTTTCTCAAGCCTTTTCATTACAATGCTTTCCAACTCTATTTCTTTACAAATATTCTTTCTGATGGATAGGTAAAATTCCATTTTGTGTGTGTATATCACATTTTCTTTCTGACAGCTCCCCCAAAGAACCCATATTCTCATATTCTCCCCCCCCCCCCTCTCTCTCTCTCTCTCTCTCTCTCTCTCTCTCTCTCTCTCCCTCTCTCTCTCCCTCCCTCCCTCCCTCTCTCTCTGTTGTCTCTCTCTCTCTCTCCCTCTCCTTCTCTCTCCCTCTCCCTCTCTCTCTCTCTCCCTCTCCCTCTCTCTCCCTCTCCCTCTTCCTCCCTCCCTCCCCCCACCCCCACCATCAGCCAACTATTCTTAAGAGTACAAAAAGAAGCCAACATGCTGCAAGCAAGAAGAGAACCAAACTCCCCTGGGGGAAAAAAAATCTGAAGTTAAAATCAATGATAGCAAAATACAAAGTCATATTCCTAATGGAGAAGGCCTTTCAAGTAAGGAAGATAAGGGATTACAAACTCAGAGGACTACAGAGCTGAGTGCGACACTGAGTGAGGAGTGGTGTGTGGAGACAGTGGAGAGCTGGGCATGCATGAATTGTGTCCCACGTGGTTCCTGCTGTGTGCTCGCGCAAGCCAGTAGATGGCCCCAGGAAACATAATTTGTTCCTGACATACACTGTAGTATTTAAAAAGAAGCTGTAATTCTGGAGCTTGCACCAAATCTAAAAGTCAAAAATACGATGAATACCAGGAAGGTGAAACTTAGGTTGTCAGGGGGTCAATTCAGGGGGAAGAAGAGTGCTCAAATGCTGACACAATCGTCCACGCATATGTAAAGATTAATTGCATTCATTCATAAACTGCTTTGTTGAATGGCAACCTTTTCTCCTTTTTTGTTTGTTTGCTTGTTTATTTTGTTTTGTTGTGTTGTTTTGGCGGTCATATGGCTTGAACTCTGGGCATGGGCGCTGTCCCTGAGCCCTTCATCTCAAGGCTAGTGCTCTACTGTGTTGAGCCACAGCACCACTTCCAGTTTTCTGGTGGTTAATTGGAGATAAGAGTCTCATAGACTTTTGTGCCCCAGCTGGCTTTGAATCTTGATCCTCAGATTTCAGCCTCCTGAGTAGCTAGGACTGCAAGTGTGATCCACTGGTGCCAGGCAAATGGCAACTTGTTTGTACAACTACTTAAAGATAATAATAACAAGAAGACTTGGACAACAAAAATCCTATTAGGAATTGTGCTATAAGGGGTGAACTTGATTGGAATACAGTATAAACATGTGTAGAGATGTAACAATAAATTACCCCCAGGTATACTACAAGCCAATAAAAAAAAATCTTGCCTACCTCAGTAAATTGTTAGATTTTCATTTTGAAATATCAATGAACACTGATAAATTATAGATACTTGTATATAGGGTATATATATATGTGTGTGTGTATATGTGTGCAAATATTTATTAGACTACATGTAGAGTTTTGAAAAAGGTAATGAATCATCCATATACCAATCAAACAAAGGAGAAATACTTTATTAAATAGGAAATGAGACAAGGACATGTTTCTGGTGCCTCAAAACATTTCTGGATACTTCTTCTTATGGTACCCCCTTTCTCTCTTTCAGGGACAACCCATATCCTAGATTTTGTCATCAACCTTTGCCTTAGGATTTGCCCATATACATATGTACCTCTGAAGGTATCTAGTTTCATTGAGCTGTACTTTGAAACTCTTATCAATGAACCTTATGAAAACAACCACCCTACCAGATACTAGTGGTTGGCACCTATAACTCTAACTATTCAAGAGGTTGAGAGCTGATGATTATATTTCAAGGCCAGGCCAGGCACAAAAGTCCATGACTCTTATCTCCAATTAACCACCAGAAAACTCGAAGTGGCACTGTGGCTCAAGGGGTAGAGCTCTAGTGTCAAGCTGAAGAGCTCAGGTTCAGCGCCCAGGCTGCATAATCAAAATCAATCAATCAATAGTCACCCATCCTACTTTTATTCTTTAACCCAACAGGGTGCTATAGAAAACTGCGTCTCCCCACTCACTCCATTTTGTTTGCAATAAATGATAAGCACAACTCATTCACGTTCCTACTGTTGATGACCATATGCTAAATTTCCAGATTTTTTTTCAACGATACTGCTCTGAAGATCCTTTCGCAGCACATGTGCAAGTTTCTGTACGATTCATACTTAGGGTGGGAATGGCTGGGGTGACAATATATGCATCAACTTGATGGTGGCAGGAACATAAGCTCTTCCTGTGTCTCCTGTTTGCCAGCTTTGGGTCTCAAACTGTCTCCAGGGACTCTCTTGGCCAAGAAGAGTTTGTGTAAGCATGTGGGAAGCACCAGGGCTATGTGAGGTACTATGAGACACAGCTGAGATGGGAGACGCTAGTCCTGCACCCTCCCTCCGCTCACCTCCAATTCCCCATCCTTTCCATGCTGCCATTTCTACTAGTCCCACCTGGCGCTTAAACCCAAGTAACAGAGCTCTGTTTCTTCTAATACAAATCACATTGCCCGGAAATGAGCCATTTGTTGATCAGCCTTGGAAAAATAGTTGTTAGGAAAAACTAAATTTCATATTTTCACTTTAACGGATGGGGATTGTCCTGACTGGCATTGTAGTCAGAGTGAAAAAATCCAGTATCTTCTGCAAGTAAAATAGGACGACTGCCACTGGAACTGTAAGGCTACTGTAGCATGCTTGTTTGCTACTTAGTGTATCACTTGTGGTCATGCTGGTAGCCCTAGCTGGTTGTTCGAGCCTGCAGCATTCTGGATGGTATTCAGAGAACACTCACAAATTGAAACATTGCCTTGGAGCATAATGCAATTTGGAAGATAAATCATCACAAAGTGCCACGTGATGGATATTCAATAACAAATGGCAATAATAGCATTATAATCTAATGTGATAGCTGAGCCATGGCTGTGTTATGCTCACATCACAACCATGGATAATCTGAATTCCCTTATAGGAGACAATGAATTTATAAGAATGTATGATTCTGCTTAAAATAAGCATATCATAACCTAAATATACCATATGAACTTACTTCACTCCCAAGTATTCACCCCAGTCAAATAAAAATATACCTTCACACAAAGATCTGCCTGTGGTTTCATAGTGGCAGCTCAAAATTCAAAATTTATTCTACTGGTCAATGCATAGACAAAGTACAGTCAACTCAGATAATGGAATGGCTACTTCACAGTTAAAAGCAACACCTGCCTCTGCTTAGATAGAAACCAAAGGCAGCATGTCAAGTCAAAGAAGCCCAACAATACCTTTCTCCACTCCCTATTCTTGTCTGAATGGCATTCTGGTACAGACAAAAATGATAAAGACAGAAAACAGACCAGTGGATATCCAGGTCAAGGAGTTGTAGAGAGGTAAAGCACAAAAGAACCCTGAAAATATTTGGCAATGATGATATGATATCTTGATGGTAACACTGGTGTACAAGCCTGGGAGTTTACCAAACGACTAAATTTCATTGTATGAAGATTGTCCTATGGATAACCGATTTGGAACTGGTTAAAGCTCAGTCATTGTCTCCCTCTTTCCACAGAACCCCTGCCAGCTGCTGTCCTATGAGGGAGATGATACACCATGGTGAGCCTGGCTAATGGTCTTATAACAATGACTGCTTACTAAGATTTTGAAGTTACGCACCAAGGTTCATCATGAAGCATTTGTGAAGAGTAATCTAAATAGAGCTTCATTTTTAATGCACTTTTATTTTGGTACCTTGAATAAAAAAAATTGAATTCAGTGTTTTTTTTTTCATTTGCATCAGGCATTGAGTTTGATAAAGTAGTTTAAATTAGCAGGAGAATTGCACACCTGGGCCTAATTTTCACATCAGCCCTCTCAAAGGCTGAGTCAGGCAAGAATTCACATCCCGAAATGATCATTCATTTTATCATGCACATTAGTAGGAAGGAACCAAACAAAAAATAAATAAGTAAAAATAAAAATCAAAGAGGCTGTATTTAGAATTTTCTACTGACAGTCTCTGATTATGCAGCAACTCTCAGAAGACAAATGTATGTAAATAGCAATGCATACATATCAAACCCATCCTAATTTTCTCCTCCTACTTTAACCAATGAGAGGAAAGGTCACTCAAACATCAAGCAGTATGCCCCATGTTCTGTGTAATCAGAATATTTTGTGGATAAAATTCCACCCCATGTTTGGAAATATCTACAACGTGCCACGACCTGGACTACGTGTAACACAAACACACATTCATAGGGATGAAGAAAGCTATGACATTATCCCCTTGGTTAAAAGTTTAGCCTGGTTATGACTGCCAGCATTCAGCAACAGACATCCATGTTATGCAAAATTATGAAAGATGAATAGACCAATTTTCATGGAGAAATTGAATAGACTGCATCAAGCTGGTGGCAAAGAATAATCTTTAACAATTATCTGAAAGGGCTATTAAAGTTTCCTGAGGCTGAACTTTCTTTCTTTACTTCAATCACAATCTAAAGATCCATGTTTTCTTTTCTTTCTTTTTTCGTGGGGGTGGGGCCCAGTACTAGGGTTTAAACCTAGGGTGTTGTGCTTGCTAAGCAAATTTCATACCACTTAGGCCAGCCCTAGACCCTACATGCTTTAGTTATCTTGCCCAGGCCTACCTGACAGTGATCTGCCTCTTGTAGCTGGGATGGCAAGAGCATACCACCATACTAGCTTCCACAAGCCTGCTCTTCACTCAGATAATAAACGAGGCTTACGGAAACACAAGATACAGCATGCCTCTTGCCTCCTGGTATGAAAAATGATTATCTTCAGAAGCATTGAACTCATGAACTCATCATGTTCATGAGTGTATTTCTTGTTCACCAGTAACTACTTTTAATATTTATGTTTTAATTCAGAATGTGACAAATACCTGTAGATAAAACCTGCATCAACAAAGCTCTCCTGGAGCTTCAATAGTGTTGGAATTAAGTCCTGTGATCGAAGACTTGAAAACGACCCTGCTAAGACAGGTAAGATAGTGCTATTTTCCTCTGTCAAATGATCAATCTGCTACAATCCCTGGATGATAGGGACGATGAGATGACCTTTTTCTAACTGAAGAATTCAATGAGGAAATATACTTAGAGATATTTTTTTGTCCTTCATGGAAGCAAGAGAAGAGCACACAATGAGATCCTTTGGAAACCAACTTTCCTTTCTGCTTTCTTGGGTGGATGCTATAGCATTTGCAACCCTCCTTGAATGTATGGGCAAATCTTTCATGCGGACAGGGAAAAAATTTTCTGAGGATCTTGGAAAATCCGGGACACTGCTGCACTCCAGCAGGTTCTACTTTCAGAGTTCTTATACATTAATCAGTAAGTTTTCTCACCAGTTTGAGCCACCTTCACTAGGTTTTGAAAGAATGCCTTACTGATACCTTTTCTCTCTACAGCAATTCAATAACACAGGTAGGGAATTTGGAATAGTACTTGATTCTGAGTAAGTACTCCATGCATGTGAACACTTATTCACAGGACTGTGAGGCTCTAACATGACAGTGCTCTCACCAGACTTGTAATTCACATTGTAATTAGCATGGAGAATGGGGAGTCTTGAACAATGACACACATGTATGAAACAACCACACATCTCTTACCAGCTCATTCCATCCCACTCTTTTTTGCCCAGTTGGAATAGTTGGGTCCTTGACCATTGAACCAATATATTATTATAGCAAGGTATATTATGGCAATCAACATTTTGGGAGGACAAGAGGGTACTCCTTGGGAATTCCCATTACAGTTCACTTGTACTTGTCATAGTCCAAAGAGCACCGAACTTCTGAGACATGCACATTTGCGGTCATTTCAGCACACATGCAACCATTCTATCTGTAACAGTTACACTTGTTGGGAAATGCCACCTCTATAGCTAAACATTTAAGCTTTCCCACAGAGACAAGAGTGCCAACCACAGGAATATCTAGAAAAATAGACATTCACGTGCTTAAAGAATTAAAAAGTAATTCCAGACACACAAAACTTAATAGAGAGAGAGGAAACGCAATTGGCCCCATACTCAGATTCTTATCGGTTGAGGGAAACACTAGAGTGCTATAATCTCATTACTGACATGATATCAAAGCCTGGAGACCCACAGGGATGTACCCCTTCCCCTCAAGCTGTCAAACCTGATGGTTTTAGTGGGAAAGACATGGTACCTAACGTATAGTCTTAAGCCTTAATTTTACTGACCTGGATACAAGAAAATGTGACAAACTCCGCAGCATTTATTTAGTCCCATATACTTGCACCTTTCTAGGTCACATATTTTTGCTAATCTGTTGGTTTCCCTGGGATATATATATATTTTTTTTTACCCAGAGTTGATAGGGTCAGGGCACAACAAGACTGACTAGGATTTAACCTGACTGGGTTGAACTCTGACTCTGTCATTTCAAATCAGCATGACTGTGACTGTCTCTTGAATTAATGCATACTTTTATGTCCAACTTTAGGAGAGTCGTTTATTATTCACTCAGTTCACACCTAAGACATGCAAGCATTCTGAATTTTAAGAGTCTGTCTATCCATTTACCTTTCTAGTCAGGATGAAGCACTCTCCCGGTTTGATGAGAAATAAAGAGTCCCAAGATATGGAGATAAAAGTTAACAAGGTAAGTTAACAAGTCCCCTGCAAACAGGGATGAAGTGCTCAATTATTCTCAGATGAAGTTCAACAAAGACCTGCCAAATACTTCCGAATAGAGATGTCCTTGTAAGAAACCTTTAGCACGAAAAGATAAAGCAGGAGCCAGGAGACTAGAACCTATTCGGTAGCAAATTTGAAAGAAGCACAAAAGAACAATGAGAAACCACGTGATAGGAGCTGGGGACCCCAACTAGGAAAAAATAAAGACGAGAAAGAGGAAGAGGATAAGAGAGGAAGGGGGAGAAGGAGAAAAAGAAGAAGATGGAGAAGGAGAATGAGGAGAAGGAGGAGGAGGAGGAAGAGGAGGAGGAGGAGGAGGAGGAGGAGGAGGAGGAGGAGGAGGAGGAGGAGGAGAAGGAGGAAGAGGAATCTATCTAGCCTGGCTTTAACCACAGGCCCTGTGGACCACCAGTAGAAAGGCCTTGTAACAAGGTCTTGTTACAAGGGTGTCTGGGTAGAAATCAAAGCTTCAGAGCTAGACTCATGTGAAATTCAATTCTGCCACGCACATACTTTTTGCCCTGAGCATACAAATCTATTGATGAGCACTTCAGTTGCTACATCTAGGAAATGGAAACTATATTACAGGTAGAATAATTACAAACAAAATATTTGTGCCACTATAGAAGTTGAAATAATATGAGCATTATTTCATGGGGACTGAGTGCCTTCCTACTTATTTGAATTCTTTCAGTATCTTGCTCTAGAATGGCCACCCTATTGATTTATTATTCTTATTATTTTGGATGATTGATTCCTCTAGAGAATCATGCCTTTAGTCTAGAAAACAAGCACCTGTGTTTAAATATATCAGGTCTACCACAGAAGGAAAATTATACTTAAAATTAAAGAGTAATAATTAAAATAAAAAATCCCAATGCCCATAACAGGTTCTCCAGTTATCAATATTGATTTCATGTATGCTAGTTCTCGATAGAAATTATAATAACAATCGTTTTAATTCAAGCATCAGTGTGGCTCATGTTCTGTTATACTAGCTACTCAGGAGACTGAGATCCTGAGGATCACAATTTGAGGTCAGTTCAGGCAGACCAAAGTCCAAGAGACCCTATCACCAGCAAAAAGCTTGCAGAAGGAATGATTCAAGTGATAAAGCACCACCTAAGCAAGGGTGAGGTCCTGAATCCAAGCCCCAGTATCCAACTCTCTCTCTCTCTCCCCCCACCTCTCTCTCCCCCCCCCCACACACACAATGTGAGCGCGCATACACAGGCATGCATAAAGTATGTTTTAGACAACAAAAGAAAATTGTTTTTCATATCAAAGGACTGTCTTGACCCCAGAGAGCTCCCCACCTGGTGTGCTGAAGCAAAAGCTGACCACAAGCTTCAGTATTAATGGCAAGTTATAATCCCAGGCTAACCGACGACAGATAGTTCCAGAGTTTATGCAGTCTTGCTTTGTCTCAACTTCTGGCCCATCACTAAAGAGCTGTGTGACCTTAGACAAAGTTATTGCTCTGAGCTTTAGTTATCTACTCATTAAATTAAGGCCAGGATCTGTCTCTAACTCAAAACAAAACAAAACCATGTAGGACAATCAGTGACATGACCTTATAATAGGATGTCAAGCACACTCTGAGCACGCAGTAACAGTAGATATTTTTGGAGAAAAAAATGTACTAACACTCTGAAATATTTTAATATTTTTGTCTTTTGACAATTCCCTTTTGTAAAAAAAAATTCTCGAGTGTACTAGCAAATGTCACATGACTTTTGTTTGTGTGGTACATGTGATCATTCTTGAGCTTTTAATCAGAGCAAGGAGATGGGAGGTACGGGCGTCTGTTCACAAAATATCATCAGTCTTAGGCATTGTGTCATCACATCCCCAAAAGTCACCTATGATGAATCCCCACACCCAGTACATTATGGATCAAGAGATTTGATATGGGCTTTTTGTAATAAATCCATGGTCCAAGAAGGGAGAATTTTCTTACAACCTTTTCTCCCCAAAGAGCTATTAATATAAAAAAATACCTCAGAGGATATATTTCTACTAAACCAAGATTCCTAGAATGCAAACCCTTACTTGAGTCACACTGAGCCTTTTATCTTCCCTTGAAAAAGTGTGCAGTGATTGATGACTCCTGCCAAAGGACTGTCACACCTTTTGCCACACGCCATTTATGTACATTTCATCCTAGTAAACTTTAATGTGGACATCTCTCAAGACCCACCCGGAAATGCACACATTGAACAGGAGTCCTTTCAAGTTAATAGCCCTGCAATTTGAGTCCCCATTCTGTGTCAGACTTGAGGTCACTTTGTGTGAACAGTGAAAGATGCCTGCCTCCCTTTACTGTTGATGACCCCCTGCAAACCCAAGCCTCGAGGCTCCTGTACACTTGGGCTCCAGCATTGAAACTCTGGAAAATTAATGGTAGCAAAAATGTCCCCTGATTGGTGGTTAATTTGAACTCTCTTATTTCCAAAGAAGAAATTCAAAGAAAAGGAATTTGAACCAAAGTTCTAATTAAGGAATCATTTCAGTTAGTATGGAATGTAATTTGAAAAGCCAGATTGCATATACCAAACTATGGTTAACCATTACAAAAATATTGGCAAGAGAGGGACTTTGAATTTCTGCCAAAGGACTGATCCAAATACAAGAATTTTTTTTGCCAGTTCTGGGCTTGAACTCAGGGCTTGAGCACTGTTCTTGGGCTTTTTCTTCAGGGCTAGCACTCTTCCACTTGAGCCACAGCACAGTTTATGGGGTTTTCTATGTATGTGGTATCAAGGATTTGAACCCAGATCTTCATGCATGCTAGGCAAGCACTCTACTATTAGGCCAAACTCCTGGCCCCAGATACAAGAATTTTTAAAAGGAAAAGGGTAATAAACAATGTAATCAGAACTTCTAGAGCCCAGTCAACCCAATTGCTTTCTGGCATTCTGAACAATTTGTCTTTAATAAAACAAGAGTTCTTGTCCTGGAAACTATGGTTTGAGAAAGACACACACGCGCATGCGCGCGCGCGCGCGCACACACACACACACACACACACACACACACACACACACACACACACACAGAGAGAGCACAGATGTACACACAGAGTGTACTCAAGGTAATGCTAAAACCTAAAGCAAGCTGATGACAATTACTGCTATTCAAATAGAAAGAGGCACAAAAAACTTCCTTGCTCCCTCTCCTCTGTCTCCTGGCCACCATGTTCTAGAAGGAGTTGAAGTACTTTGGCTCCTTCTGCTGAAATTTCCAGTGATGGTCAAGGTCTGGTGACAGGCAAAGGGTCTGTTAATTGAGTCCACCTTGAATAATTCACTCTCTGCCTGGGGCCAAGAGGGATAAGGACATATTCTTGTTTCCTCCAGTGATTTCACTGAGATGAAGTCCCAGCCATGAATGCAGATACTAATAACCCCTGTCTCCACACACAAAAGATACCTGCTATAGGTGGACTTACTTTTTCCTGGATTTGAATGTATGATTTCCCCTTAGGCCAAAAGAAATTGCTCCCTAGCCAGACAGGACACCCTGGAGAATCTATGGGAAATGATCTTTGATTTTTCAGGATCCATATAATAGCTAGGAAAAAAAATGTTTGTTGTTGTTTGTTTGTTTTTTTGTTTTTTTCTCAAGATCTAGTCCTAGAGTGATTAGGTAAAGGGTGCGTGTGTGTTATAGAAATTGCCATTTTTAGAACTAAATATAAAAGCACACCTTTGATTAAAAGTAAATTTTGAAATGAATATTGATTTGGAAAAACTAGAAAACTGTGAGAACTTTGCCAATGGTTAAAATTGCCCTTCTAATATAAATGCTTGTTGTTGGTAGTAGTGGTAGTGTATGCATGCATGCATGTATGCATGTGTGTGTTTGTGTGTGTGGGGGGTGGGTGTGTGTTCTCCTTTCCATGGGAGACCATTTTTACAAGCATTGAAAGATTTCCTTCCATGAACTGAGGAGAGCTTGACACCTCTGGGGAAGAGAAAATGGACAAGAAAGTCAGAAATGTAATCTGGAGAATAACTCATTTGTTTTACCCAGAACCATCTCTACAGTTAAAGGGGCAGGGTATGCTTTGCCCCTGATAAAACATGAACTAAAGTCATGCATTTATCAATAAATGATCTGCCTCGGACTGGCATTTCTAAACTTTCCCTCAGCAATAGCTTTCTTGTTGACAAGCTCCTGCACTTGACACCACTAATAGAAAAGCCTTAGAAGAGAAACTGCAAGTCTCTTTCTACACTGTTATTCAGTAAGAGAACTTAAAAACTTTCTGCTCATCACTACGTATTTTAGAATGGCATAAAGAAAAGTGAACAATCTAAGTTTGTGCGCATTGTAAAAATTGGAAAAAAGAACTGAAAATTTATCAAAGCAAGATCTTTTATAGGGCACACATCTTTAGGCAAATGGCTGATTTCTGCAAAATCAGAAAAGACTGAAAAGGGGCTATGTAACGTGGTAGTCTAAAGTGATGAAGTATCAAAAAAGAAAAGAAAAGAGAATCTACAAAGCAGAAGCAAACCACGTGCAATGAAGTAAACACCCAAGAGTCTACCCTGAGACAAATAAATACTTGTATAAACAAATGAGTAATTGGGAAGCAGATCTAGCGATTCTGAAAAATTTCAAACTAAGTAGAACCCATGTAATATTTCCAATCTCTTTAATACCCGAACTATATCATTGAAAGTCAATTCATATGTCACCACAGTTCAATTGGAAGAAGATAAAGTGATTCAAGTCAATAACCATACATCTGAGTTCCTCCCAGTTTAGTCCTTTGACATGGGAGCAATGAAAAGTCCAGAGCATTCTGCCAATCTGTTCTTTGTGCAATGCACATGAAAGGACCTACATGGTACATTACAGATTTCTACAACCAACTAAACCTATTTATTATTCAACACATCCTGATGTGTAATCATTCAACAAACACGCACATCACCTTTGTGCTCCAGGTGTAAGTGTTGGCACAAAAACAAGTAATTTTTCATAATCTCTCATTCTTGAGGTCCAGGGGAGGTGGGATCACATCAGGCATTTGGTTTTCAATAAGTGCTACCAGTTGCAGTCTATCAAGCTTTCTGTCCTCTACAGCTCCAGTGCCTTCTTGATTTCAAATTTGTCCTCCTCTGTATCATTCTCCTTCATAGGCTTTATTGCATTGGAAGTAACTTGAGAAGATGAAATTTCTCACAGCACATGGAAGCAAGGGCTGAAGAATTTATAATTGAACTTCATCACTTTTACAGATGACAACAGTGATGCTGGGGAAAGCTTCCTGACCAACACAGCCAGAGAAATGAGACCTTCAAATAAACTGTCTCTAATACCTTCCATCTTCCCGTTGGCACCAGTGATAATGATAGACACATATGAATAGAATATACTGCATGCAAGTAAGACCTACAAATTCTGGGCCTCATCATATAAATATCTGTGTGAACATTCCATCCCTAAAGATTTCCAAGAAAACAGTAACTCTTGAAGCTTTCTTTCTTTCTTTTCTTTTTTGCCAGTCCTGGGGCTTGAACTCAGGGCCAAGGCACTGTCGCTAGGCTTTCACAAGGCTAGCACTCTACTACTTAAGCCATAGCACCACTTCTGCCTTTTTCTGTGTATGTAGTACTGAGGAATCAAACCTAGGGCTTTCTGCATGCTAGGCAAGAACTTTACTATTAGGCCACACTCGCAGCCCCAGTGAAGCTTTTACTCTACCCAAATTCAAGAATGATTCAGTTCCCTCTCCCCAACTACCCCAGCCCCCCTGAATTCCCCTGAGAAATCTGACTCCTTTCTGCCCAGTTTTAAAGCAATGAGGAAATAGAGAGTGAGCAAAAGAGAAGAAAAATTTCTGGCTGTGATTCTTTTTTCCCTTTAAAATATTGTGACATCGTCGCCATGGCAAAAGTTATTTTCCCTATGATTGCCGTAATTCAATTATTTCACCATGCTTTACAGCATGGAGTTACTGTAGCACCTAACAAGGAAAAATAATCCATGACAGACTCAGAGAAAAATTATCTTGCAAGGCTTGAATCAATTACAGCACTAATGATTGGCACTGTTGGCAGGGCCCTGGCACCTCTAGCCTTCTGGCCCCTATTAATACCTGATGCTATTTTATCTCAGAATCTAATTTAGTTCTGTCAGTAATTAAAATGCATGAAATTTGGTCCACTATTAACCTCAGGTCTTCCTTCCAGATCCTGATCTCTCTTGTGGAAAGCTCCTCACATCAATGAAATGTCAGTGGTGATTTTGGATAGTTAGCTGTGCATGATCTTAGCAATAGGAAGAAGAGATGTCATCATTCATTATCCCATTTTTCAGATGGAAATGCAGAAAAAGTCACTCAGCTAAAATCTACATCATGAGCGCTCATGTGTCACTACCTTTTGGCGTGGAAAAGGAAACTCTGGGAAGGAAATAAACATCATTATCTAGGGTACAACTAGAACTGTGTTCTAAAGTCACTGAGGACACAAATTATGCTGCCATCCATTTATCAACTATGTCACTTCCTATGCATAGTTTTTGTTACCCCTGGCTCAACTGTGGTCTAAACATATTGAATGGGAAATTGGTAGAAACAGCCTAACTTTCAAATTGTGCATCTTTTGGTGTGGTATGGTGAAATTTTGCCATGACTCATTCCTTTATTCCTACTATGTCAGTCATTCATTTGTCGATTATATCCTCCCCATTAGTCACTGAGCAGGTATCCAGCGTATCTATGTAGTATTCATTAAGTTACCCACCTAGAAGTCACTAAGTAGCTAACAAAGGTACCTACATTGTATTTGTTACCTATCACTAGCCATTGAGTAGTCACTGTGGCTATCAGATTGAATGTGTCATATGACAGCACTTTCCAATCAAGTGACCTTTATTCGACTCTACATACCCAAAGCTCAGGAGTAGCAATAGTGATAATTTATTAAATAAAATTTAATGCTAAGTATATATATATATCATATATGGGAAAATAGTATTATATATGCAGTATTTAGTATAGAGTATGCTATATATTACATTATATTATATATAATATTATGACCTATATAATAGCAATATCTCAGGCTATTATATCCTTTTCTGTATCTTTCTTTAAGGAGTCATGAATGGTACAAAGTGCATTTCATGTGAAAATTTCCATGAATGTTTATAGTGAATTTTGAACAAGTTCATCCTTTCTATTACAATTCCAAATCACCAAGGTTTCCACAGTGAGAGAGAAGAAAATCTGAAGGGCAAAAAAAAGCAGTTTTGAAAAAGTTTGATAATTAATTATTGGGTACCAATCCCAGTCCTCCATCTTCACTGTCTCCTCCCCTTCAGTCTCAATGCCACACCCGCTTTGTTGTACTAGTTAATAAGGAAATCCAGGCTAAGGCTGAGTCACACTTGAGAGGACCTGCGTCTGTGCAGAGGAGCCTGGAGCCTTCTGTGCAGAGGTGGCTGCTGCTTAGCTTCCCGAATGCAACTGATTGCTGAGTATTGTGTTCAGCTCCACTTCCACACTCTCGGAGCATGAATGATTCCCATGATAGAGTCTATAAATTTATATGGCAGACCAAGGCAAGGCCTCTCACCAAACTTAAAGAGGCAGTGTTAATGAAATAGGTCTTTTTACATGAGATCATATATTGCTGAAATTATTAGGAACAAACACATCAAGTGATGAGGTAAAATCAGCAAAGAGGCCAGCACGCAGTAATTATTGACCGTGTATGTTTTTTCCACCTCTGGAAGTTTAGAGAAAAATGAAGTCAGCTAAAACATTGTATGGCAGGGGTTTGAGTGAGAATAAAAAGAAGCCAAGGTCTTTGAATTCTTTGTGAGAACTCACTGACAAGCCACCTCTCATTTCATTTGTATTTTAACTAAGTGACTATGCTTAATGTCTCAGATTGTTGTTCTTTTTTTGTAAATCTTCTCAACCCATGTCTTCTTCCTTACCATTTTCTGTGTTAAGCATTAAGGTTGTATGAGGTACAGGGAAACAAATTATGCCTACTTTAAGTATATCTACAAGGTACACCTCCACTATTCATGAATCTCACTTTAAGTGAGCTGATTCACTTTAAAGACATTCAGAAACTAAGAGAAGGCTCCTGCTGATCAACCTCATGTCCCAGTTAGCAGAAGAAGTAAAAGGGAATGACAAAAATGCTTCCTATTTACCAAATGAGTGGTAAAAAAGAATGCACAGCAGTTGATAAACAGATGTTTTAAAGAGTAAAGGAGTCAACAAATGGAGAGAGGAAGGAGAAGAGAATGCAGTCATCTTGTGCAATGTACAGATGTGAAATTGGAGCCAGGTAGCTCAAAGGTGTAGATGGGGGTTAGGAAAGATGGAAGAGAGCGATGGAGGGGTACATTGGTCAAGATGTATGATAAAATGATTTACTAAATTGAGACTCCTTTGTACAACTAAAGATAATATATAAAAGAAAAAGTAATGCTTACTCATATTAAACAGATAACACCCCGTTGTTTGGTCTTATCCTGATCCTACATCTATGACACAGCATATAATAATAAAAGCGGCTTGGTACTGGCACAAAAACAGTCCTGAAAAATCAATGGAACAGACCAGAAGACTCAGAAATAAAGCCATATACTTACAGTTATCTGATGTTTGACAAAGGAACCAGAAATGTACAGTAAAAAAAAATAGCCTCTTCAATAACTGGTGTTGAGAAAACTGAACATCCTTATGAAGAATACAAAAAGTAGACCCACATTTGTCACCATGAATTAATATCAGCTCAAGTGGATCAATGGCCTTAACATCAGAACTGAACTTAAAACTAATGTAAGAAGGAATAGAAAGAACATTGGCGCTTATAAGCCTAGGTAAGGTAGTTTTTGAAAAGAGTCCCAAGGGCACAGTAAATAAGAGAGTTGACAAATGGGATTACATCAAAATAAAAGGTTTCTGCATAGCAAAGGACATAAATATTAAACTGGAAAGAAATCCAACAGACTGGGAGAAAAATCTTAACCATATGATATGCACAATACTCAAAATACTCAAAGAGTTCAAAAAATTAACCCTCCCCCCAAACACTTCATTAGTTAGGTGAAGAAACTAAAAAGAGATGTCTCAGAAGAAGATGGCAAATAGACACATGGAGAAATTCTCAACATCCCTGACCATAAAAGAATGCAAATAAAAAAATTTAAGATTCTATCTCATTCTAGTTACATTGGCCAGCCTCAAGAACATGAGCAATAAATGTTGGCAAGGGTGGAGGGGAAAAGGAATCCTATTGCACTGTTAGTGGGAATAGAAACTAGTACAACCACTCTGGATGGTACTTTAGAGATTCCTCAAAAGAGCATAGATCTTCCCCACAACCCAGCCATACCACTCATAGGCATCTACCTAGACCATCAAAATCCAAGGTACTGTAAAGACACTTGCACATCCATGTTCATTGCTGCATAATTCACAATGGCCAAGTTACAGAACTAGCCCAAATGTCCCACAATAGATGAGCAGATCAAAAACAAAAAAAAAAACACCAATGTGGCTTATACACAATGGAATTTTATTCACCCATTTGAAAAAAATACTATGTTATTTTCAGGGAAATACATGGACCTAGACCAAATCATGTTAAGTGAAATAAGCCACGCTCAGGGAAACAAATGGCACATGTTTTCTCTCATATGTAGAAGTTGGATCTAAACTAGAACTGGACATGTAACTTTACAGGACTGTAGGCCTTCACACACAAACAACTGAACTAAAGGAATACACCCTAAGGAGGAATGTAAGAACATAACCCCTTTGAACATGTAAAAGTACTATTTCTAGAAATGAATTCCCTGAAATAGAAACATGGAATTTTTGTTGTTGTTGTTGTTGCTATTGGTGGTGGAGGCATGTGTTTTTTGCTTGTGTGTGTGTGTGTGTGTGTGTGTGTGTGTGTGTGTGTGTGTGTTGGAACAGGGTGCAGAGCTTCACAGAAAGGGAAGGAGAAAGGTGAATAAATGCAATTATGGTATTCACTATATACTAGGTGGGAAAGGAACTATGTAACTTGTGGGCAGGGACAGGAGAGGGAAAGGGAGAAAGAGAAGGAAGGGGTAATGTTGTTCAAGGAAGAAATGTACTTACTACCTGACATAAAATGAGAGCCCCTCTGTACAACACCTTAATAACAACAATAGCATTTTATTTTTCAAAAATCCAGCTGTTTTCCATTTAACCTCCAGAAATTTCTGGGTTTTTTTATGTTGCCCAGATTCTGGTACTTTATGCAGGCAGTCCTGGCAAGCCCATATAGAAATTAATTCACTGAATGAAGTTAAAAAGTAGCTAAAACTTCAAAAGGAAGTGTTAAATAAGTGACACTAATAATGAAAAACAATAAAAAGTTAATAAATTCCAAAACACATAATAATGCCAACCATAAAAAACATAGTAAGTTATTCATTGAAATCCTACTTCAGGAAAGATTTGCCCTTTTTCACAGTTACTTAATCAATGATTTGCTCCATCATATCAGTATGGAGAGATGGATATTTGCTCTATTGTATACACTATCCTCAAACAAACTTCTATTTAATTTTTTAAATTATCCCAGATGGACCATTTGGAGCTCTGTACTTTCCTTTTTTAAATTTATAAATACAGTGTGTTCTTAACTTGACTTTATTCTAGAAGTGATACACAGCTGGATTACATTTACATGGGTCCTTTTGTACACTGTCATCTGTTCCCTCATTCTCTCTCTATCCTGGAGTTGCATAGCTGACTTTCATCAATGTCTAACGAGTTTCACTGCTGCACCTTTCTATGCTTTTCCCTCAGATTCTATACTCTCTTACCACCCTTCCACAGAGATGCTCATGAATACATCATATATATAAAGAATATAGAATCACCACAAAAAAAGAAATTAAGAAAGCTCTGTTGTTTCCATATCTTTGGAGCTCATTTCAGTAGGAATATGATTTTGTATATACATGAAGAGGTGCTTGGGTATTGCACTTTTGTGATTCACTCCTAAGACCATCCTCTCTTGGTTTTACACTATGTGAGTATCTACAATCATGGATAATATGTCATAACCCAGTGCATTGGAGATCTGACATTTTCCTATTAGGAAGAACGTTTGCTGTTTTTCTCTCTGGCCTTGGCTTACCTCACTTAACACAGTTTCTTCTAGTTCTATCCATTTCCCTGAAAATGGCACTACTTGATTCTTTCTAATGGCTGTGTAAAATTCCATTGTATATGGGTACCACAAATTTTGGATCTGCTCAAGTATTGTAGGCACCTGGGTTGTTTCCATATCTTGGTTATTGTGACTAGTGAGTCTATGAATATGGGTGTGCAGGTTTCCTCGTCATATTCTAGTTCAGGAGCTGAGAGTAGATGCCTAGGAGTGGTATGGCTGGGACATAGGGAAGGTCTATGTTATAGTTTTCAAGAAATCTCCTGATGGCCTTCCAGAGTGGTTACACTAGTTTACAATCCTACAATCCCATCAGCAATGCATTAGGGCTCCTTTTTTATATTATTAACTACATCCCCACCATCATTTGTTGTTGTTCAGATTCAAAATGTTGGCCAATCTAAGTGGGGTAAGATGGAATCTCAGAATTACTTTGATTTACATTTCCTTTATGACCAGGGATGATGAGCATTTCCTCATATATTTCTTTGCTATTCTCTCTTCCTCTGAGAAACCTCTCCTTAGCTCCCTTGCCCATTTAGTGATTGGTGTAGTAAGTTTAGTAATAGTTTTTTGAGCTCCTTGTATATATTGGATATTAGACTCTTGTCTGATGCATTCTGGGTAAAGATCTTTTCTCACTTGTATAGCAGTCTTTCTAATTTGGTAACTAAGTCCTTGGCTGAAACATTTTAATGTGGTCCCATTTGTCTCACTCTTATCTGTTGTGCCCCTGGGACTCTATTCAGGAAGTAGTTGGCTATATCCATAAATTCTAATGCCTCTCCTACTCTCTTTCTTACTATTTTCAGAGTTTCTGGTCTGATGTTGAGGTCTTTGATTCACTTTGAACTGATATTAGTGCACAGTGACAAGCAGGAATCTACTTTTAGTTTTCTGCACATGTCAAACTAGTTTTCCCCATACCAACTTTTGAAGAAGCTATGTTTATCCATTGTATATCTTTGGCTCCTTTGTCAAATATCAGATGACTATAAATACAGGGTTTTAGTTCTGGGTCTTCTAATCTGTTTCAAGGATCTTCAGGTCTATTTTTGTGTTATGACAAGCTATTTATTAATTATATACTTATTAATATGGCTCTATAGTAGAGTTTGAAATCTGGTATTGTGATATCTCCTACGTTGTTTTTTGTTTTTGTTTTCTCCCCCTTAGAATTGCTTTGGCTAGTCTATGTCTTTTGCTCTTCCATATGAATTTCTGGATTGTTTTCTCTATCACTGTAAAGAATGAAATTTGGATTTTTATGGGGAGCACCACCATTCTCCTTCCACCTGCAGTTCTGTACTTTCTGAGTGTTTTAAACATGCAATAGAGCCCAGAATACCCTTATTTCTGGCATCTAAGGCATCATAAGAAGTTTTAGATTCATCCTATCCTTTTTGAATATTGACTTGGGAGTCTTCATCTCTCCATGAAGCCCTGGTTAGTTTCATTGGAAAAGGGCTTGGGAATTAAGATTTTAAGAACCACTATTCACTATGTGAACATGGGTATGTATGAGGATTGAATTCAAGTGGTCTACCATTAAGCCATACTCCCAGGTAAGGTTCCTGAGCTTTCAGTTGAGCCAACTGCAAACTTCACTTTCCCAATCTTTAACTTGTCAATAAATAGGATAAATAGGATTACAGTCCTGAGTCACCACAAATAACTTGTTTGTTAAGATGGCTTCTCACTGACTTTGGTTTTGTTTTAGCCAACTAGGCTAGCCTCAAGTTTTGATCCTCCTAAAATTGCTAGTTTCTGAGTAGGTGAGTTGTCAGGTGTGAGTTACCATGGGCAGAGCTTTTAAACTTAACTTAAAATGATCATTTCTTTAAAGGGAGCAATATAATGAAGATGAATCCAAGAACATTCAAAATAAGTGAGTCCATGTAAAGCAATTTTAACCAAATTGGGGAAAAAACAAAGATATGAAGCTCAGACATTTTATACTTGTTTTTCCATGCAAAAGTAAAAAAAAAAAGCAATTTCTGTGTTTTACATATCAAAAACTAGCAAGACGAAGGTAGGTTGCCCTAGTTCCATATTTCCTTATATTTATTTCCCTATTTTAGATAAGAGCTATATTTTGCAAAAAAATCCACATACTATGCAACTCACTGATTTAAAGCATGAAATTCATTGGTTTTTGGTTTATTCCCAGAGCTTTAATCTATCACCACAGTCAATTTCAGGATGTTTTCATCACCCAAAAAAGAAACTCCATACTCATTACCAATCACTCTCCATTTCTCTAATCCTGCTCAGCCCCAGGCAGCAGCTGATCCACTTTCCATCTCTCTCAATTTCCCCATTCTGGACATTCATGTAACTAGAACCATGCAATATGTGCTCTTTTCACTTAGCATAATGTTTTCAAGATCTGCCCATGAGCTCATGTGCAAATTTCTGTGTAGACATATGTTTTCATTTATTTTGTGCAGAAACTTAGAAATATAGTCGTTCTGCCATGTGTAGTCAGTTTAACCCTTGGAGAAGCAGACAGATGTTTACCGAGCATGGAAGTGCCATTTACATTCTCATCAGTATGAGCGTTCTAGTTCCTCCCTATTCTTATGAGTGATTTTTTTTATTTTGCCCCCTAGTGGATGTGAGGTGGTATGTCACAAAGGCTTTCATCTATATTTCTTGAAGCTCTAAATGTCAATGTTTCTTTTTGTTTGTTTGTCAGTTGTTTATATTTTTTAGTTGTTTATATTTTATGGGATACTTGCTAATCAAATTCTTTTCCATTCTTCAACTTGATTGTCTTTCTATTATTAGATTATAAGTGTTTGAAGATATTCTGCATACGAAGTATAAGCACATATATGAATTACAATGATTTTCTTCCTTAACAATATACTTTGAAGGAAATTTGCTTTCAAAAAATTATTGGTGTTTTTTAATCATAAGATCTTGCTATCTATCTCAGGCTGGCCTTGGACTCACAATCAACTGAACTCACAAACTTTTCCAGTGCTGGTGTTACAGGTGTTAGATAATGTATATAGCTTAAAGCACAATAGATTTTGGGCTTGAGTAGGATTTTGTTATTTACCTCTTTTGTTTTGGGTGACATTGGAATATAAACCCATGGCCTGGTGCTTGCTAGGTAGGTGCTCAACTATTTGAATCATACCCTAGCTCTGTTGGTTTGGGTTTTTCACAGAGTCTCACATTTTTGCTGTCATTGTCCTTGGACAATGATCTTACCTCTGTTTCTGTGTAGGTAGGATTGCAAGTATGTGCCACTATGCCCAATTTTGCAGTAAAATGTTGATGAAATCCAATTTGCGTGAATTTAATTTACTTGTTTGTGCTATCAGTGCACAAAAGGGAAAAGGGTGGGACTTCCCTACACACACACACACATGCACACACACACACACCTAGTATAGCCATGAGGCCAACAATATTTCCTCAGATGTATTTCTTGTACAGTGATTCCACTACTACTAAATGGTCTGTTTTTGTTTACCCTTCCATGTACGATAGTGCATTGTCTTTCCTTCCTTATAATAGCTTAACAAATGAAGACCAAAATGTCTTCATTTCAGCTTGAATTGTATTTCTGAAAGATACACATTTCTAGATATAAAATTCTTTGTTGATTTTTTTCTTTTCTTTTCTTAATCAATAGATCATTCCAATGCTTCCTGACATCCACCCTCTCAGATGAGAAGTCAGCTGATGATCCTGGGTCCATGATAAACCAGTTTTCTTTTGCTGATCTCATGATTACTCCATGCCATTTGGATTTTGGTATTTGCATTATTATGTATCAATGTGGATGATTTCTTTACATTTTATTCTTTTCATTTATTGAGCATCTTGGATGTATAAATTAAAGTTTGGCTTTGATTCAACTGGAGAAGAGTTCAACCATTATTTCTAAAATATTTTCCATCTATTTGGCTCTATTCTTCTCTACTCTGACATGTGAACGCACATGTCAGTGTATTTAGATCTCTATTTTTTAAACTTTCTTCATATTTCATAATTTCTCATAATCTGTATTCAAGTTCACTAAATCTTTTGCCAGTTCAAACTTATGTTTGACTCCCACTTTCCACTAGTGATTTTTTAATTTCATAAAGTGTGCTTTTCAAATGATAGGATTTCTGATGGGTTCACTTTAAAAAATGTCTACCTCTTACTATTTTCTGTTCTATGATACATCTTCATACCTTACATCTTTAATAATGGTTTCCTTTATTTCTCTCTCTCTCTCATTCCCTCTGTCTTCCACCCTCTGTTTTCTCTATTTGTCTACTTCTTTTCCCTTTCTTTCTCCCTCTCTCTCTCCCTCTGGTTCTCCCTTTCTCTCCTTTCCCTCCCTGGATCACATTCAGAGTTTTAAAATGTCTAACCCTTTTTCTTTAAATGTTATCCTATTTTTTTCCATTTTCTGATGCATCTTCCTACCTTACATCTTTAACTACAGTTGCCAGATGATTGCTCTACTGATTTTGACAATGCCTCAGAGCATAAATTGTTCTGTGTCTGGTCCAATAAATATGGGTCCCATGGCTTGGATATTTTTGAGGTCAGTGTTTAAGACTTTCTCTGACCCTGGGAGAGCTCTTCATAACTATATCTTTCCCTAATTCTCTCTGGCAAACAAAATGACCTAGTACTTAGCTTGTTGCTTCCATTTCTCAGACCTTCATTGATTTTTCAGAACATATTTTTGTATTTAGCTTCCCTCAGACTTCATTGCAAATGAAATACATTCCCTTAGGGAGAACCCTGAAGGATTGTCATGGGATAAAATTTCTGAGCCATGAACTTTAGAGCTGCAAGCAGGGTTAGTGGCTTAATTGGCTCTGAATAACACTCTTGCACCAATATCAGGACACTTGATCAGGACAATAGACTGTGGTCTTCTAGGTCTGTTTTTTCTGGAAGTGAATCTTAACTCAATGAGTGAACTTAGGGAAATCAAGAAAAGAAACTCTGTTTTCTTAGTATACTGCACCTGAGTAGAATATCTGCCCTAGGAATAAGGTGATGATGGAATAAGAAGACTCCAAATTTCTGCTGGTCTCACATAATGTACAAGACATGCCAAGCCCTGCTCCTGGGAAAACTGAGCTCTCCACTTGTAGCCCTGGGACATGGAGTCCAGTACTTTGTCCTCTTGGCCTTGTGTGAAGTTTTGTTTTTGCTATTCTGGAAAGAGGCAGTGAGAGCCTCTTTTTTAATTTGTTGTAAGCCCCTAGGAAATTTTACAGTGTTAAGCTGGTTGAATATTTTTTTAGAAATCTGGTTATACTTGATTTAATATATGTAAAGTACTTTATTTAACTTCCTGGCTTATAACAGATGTTCAGCAAATTCAAACCTTGTCCCTGTTCTTATCCTGCCTGCCTGTGAAAATGTTACTGCTGAGTCCTATCTTGTGAATGAAGACAGAACCAAAACTTAGATTTAAACCATAATGCATGTTAAACCTAGAATTTCACCTCTGACATTGCAATATCTCTGTTTTCCCATGGACTATTTGCTCCCTCAGAGTTCATGGCCATCTGGTCTCCAAATTCTAGGCTCTCTTACTTTTCAGGCATGTGACTTCAGATGTTCCATTTCACCTCTCTGAATCTCTGTTAATAAAATGCATTGATAATCATGTATAACGACCAGTCAGTATTAGTGCTATCATCGTTATTTTTCTTGTTATCAGTATAGAAGAGCACAAAAAAACAACACTAATAGATATTCCATTCAGTACTAGATATCATCCTCATTAAAAGACCATTTAAAAAACATGCCTGGTAACTATTATGGAGTTAGAGACTGAGTTTTCAAATGAACATGCCACATGAATCTCTCCCTAATGGGTACCCCCTCTTTCCATTTAAAGTTCTACTTTAGATTAGGGGGGAATTGAATATCTCATGGCCAGTGACTCCAAATAAGCACATAGCCTTCACCAGGACCAACTATCTAAACTCAACTCCAAAAGCAACCCAAAAGGAGCATCAGGCAAGTCAGAGTTATTGGCCTAGGAAAGAGTTACTTCAGACTGTTCACAAGCCAGCAATGAGATCTGGCTTTAAACCTGTCTCAACTTTGCTCCAAGTGCCCTCTGAGTTATTGCCAGACCTAATTAACCCAGCAATTGCTCTGTGATCATTACCATCTTTTCTTAGGCGACAGTTGCAATCCTCAAACCAGATTTGCTAGGAAGCATAAAGGGGTCATAAGGCAGTCAGCTCCAAGCTCAGAACACCTATCTATAGTGAACATCCTGGCTATTAAATCCTTCTATGACACCTGTGCATTTTTAAATTAAGAATTACAATTTTAATTTCAGTTTTCCCTTGGAAGCTGAAGGTCAGAACCTCAGCAGAAACTGATGAATGTGCAGTTCTGGTACTCATTGCTCTTGGGTCATGGAATCCTTTAAAATGACCCAGAAAACCTGGAGTGTGGGCCTGATGGTAGAGTGCATGTACAAAGCCTTGGATTCAAGTCCTTGTTACCACATACACAGAAAAAGCCAAATGGTAGAGCAATAGCTTTGAGAAAGCTCAAGGACAGTTCCCTCAAGCCCCAAGACTGGCAAAGATAAACAAACAAACAAACAAACAAACAAATAAATACCCAGAAGTACCTAGACAGGTCTTTTGACAAAATGTTTATCCCCAAGCAGTGGCAGCACATGTTCTACATGGTTTTAATACAGTCTGCATCAAGTTTAAGCCTCCTATCTGGGCAGTTTTTTTTAAGATGGCCTCACATCAGATACTTTCTATATTATTCACAATTGTGGAAGCAGGTTCAATAGCTGCAGTTCACCCAAGAAGCTCCAGAGCCCAGCAAGGAGTCACTTGGGACACAGTGAATTGAATGAGAATAATGATTCTTTACAGAAACCAAAGGCAATGGTCCAGGTTAATGAAGACCACAATAGAGGTACAGCCTTTGGGCTAGAGGATTCCACCAGGGAACCATCCTTCCCAGGAAGGAGCCAAGTGGAGATGCAATGTTCAGAGGAAAAACATTGCAATGAGTTGCTGATAACAGGACTAGCGAGAAGGAAAAACACTCAGGTCAGAGCATGAGTGGCCACACTGATCCTTTCTGGAGATGACAAAATCTCACAGACTAGTCTTTGGGTTCTGTTCTGACACAAGGATAGTGTGGCTTACTGGGATGTTTTTCTTTCAGGGGAAAAAAAGTTGAAGAAAATACAGTGGCTGTCACTAGTATAATCAAGGGGTGTGCCTGTAAGCTGACAATCTCAGAGGGGAGCTCCTTAACTTAATCATCAATCACATGAGACCAGCAAGCTGTCACGTTAACCATACGTGGGAATGGTTGTTTTCAGTGGTTGTACTGGGATTTGAATTCAGGGCTTCACACTTTTGAGGCAGGGAACCTTCTATTTGAGTGAGCACCACACTTCCTTTTTGTGTTGCTCTTTGTTTTTCTAGATGGGATATCGCTTTACAGCCTCACTAACCTGGACTGTAATCCTCCTATTTGTGCTTCCCTTTCAGTGAGAAGCCTACAGTCCAGCCATGGACTGAAATAAAATCTCATGAACATTCTTTTTTCTTTTTTGGTCAGACTAGTCTCAAATTACAGTCCTCTAATTCCTATTTTGCCAATATCTAGGATCACAGGCAGCTTCAATAAGGAGCCTTCAATAAGGAGCCTTAAAAAGCAAAGAAATTATGTGAAACAATCTTATATTGGATATTGAAATAATCAATATTATGGATAAAATACCTAAAGCGTTACTAACTTTAAGTACAGACATAACACAACTACTAGCAACCCTAGAAAGAAGCCCTTTCTTGACTGTCTACTACATGCTGAAAGCCAGCCTGTTATTTAATCCATCCCCCATTATACCATGAAAGATGGACAATACACATCTCACTGAAAAGCACTCAAAACATTTGAACTATGATTCTCAAGATGGGATCCCAGGGAAAGCAGCACTATTCTTGCCTGGGGGCAGGTGAGACATAGCAGTGTTCAGGTAGAACTCTAGCTCTCGGAATCACTTGGGCTGTGGTCCAGTAACCTTGTGTTTTAACAAGCTCCATTATAAGGCAATTACAATGAGCGAGAGTGTTTGAAACATTTGCCCTAAAAAGATTCTTGGAAGCGTTGGTTGAACATTAAAATCACCTGGATAGCTTTTTGAAAACACTGATGCTAAGATCTTCTCCCTAGACACTTAGATTTAATTGGTCTAGATAGCAGAGCATCCAATTTTGAAATATTTCCCAGAGCTATAATGTACAGTCAAGAAATGACACTACTGCACTGGAGGCTGATCTTCCCAGAGTCCCCTGAAAGTAATGAAGACAATAAACAAAACTTCAGACTCAGAGCTGAGCCAAACGCCAGTATCATTGTCCATACCCCTTGATATTCCAGGTATATTTTAGGCTGGCCAGCATTCTGCATCACCCAAGCAAGGAATGCAGTATCTCAGCTCATAACCTAGACTTCTGCTGTCGGAACCTACAGGTCACCTGCATTCCTATCTAGGTGATAGTCACATGTAATACAATTTGACTGAGTTAAAGGATGCTCAGACAACTGGTGAAACAGTTATTTCCTGTATCTGTGAAAATATTTCATGAAGAATTTAGGTTAGCATTACAATCAGTACATTGAGTAAAGGAGGCTTACTTTTACCAATATTGATAAGCCTCACTCCATTTCTTAAGGGCCAGGAAATAGCAAAAGAAAATATTCTCTTTCTTTCTTTCTTTCTTTCTTTCTTTCTTTCTTTCTTTCTTTCTTTCTTTCTTTCCTTCTTTCTCTCTCTCTCTCTCTCTCTCTCTCTCTCTCTCTCTCTCTCTCTCTCTCTCTCTCTCTCTCTCTCTCTCTCTTCTCTCTTTCTCACACACGCCCCCCCCCAGAGTGCTCTTATTTCTCAGGCTTTTAGTTCCCAGTTTAAACACAGTACACAGAATGATTCTTCTATGATTTCCATAATTATATGAGCTAATTGCTACAATAAATCTCTTCAATCTGTTTGTGTCTCTGCCTTTCCATCCATCCATCCTGTTAGTTCTGTTTCTCTGCAAATCTAATAGTGATAAAAAGGAAATCAAGATAGAGATACAGACAGACAGACTGACAGCAGACACACACACACACACACAGGAAAAAAGATGATAGGTGTGTGTGTGTGTGTGTGTGTGTGTGTGTGTGTGTGTTTGTACAGGTGCATGGGCATATAAGTGCTTTAGATAAGAAATAGACTTTGGGGTTGGGGGTTTAGCCTAGTGGTTGAGTGCTTGCCTAGCATGCACCAATACCTGGGTTCGATTCCTTGGTACCACATACATACAGAAAAAAAGCCAGAAATGGTGCTATGGCTCAATTGATAGAGTTCTAACCTTGAGAAAGTCCAAGGACAATGTTCAGGCCCTGAGTTCAAAGCCTAGGACTGGCAAAAAAGAAAAGAAAAGAAATAGACTTGTAAGTCTGGTCAGCAGATGCCTCTGAGTACCTTTCCAACACTGAGTCTGGATGATTTTGCATCTTCTTTTTTCATCTTTCAGGAGGGGCCAGGTCTGAATGGACAGAGGAATTTAATCAATCCCCTTCTGCAGAAATTATCCAGTTTTTAACGATTACAGCCGGTTTGTATTTGTTCATTTAATGTTAGAAACAGGCTTTGTCTCTTCTGCCTCAGCTCCCATATTCAGGTTTCTACAGCAGCCTCTGTTATATGCCCCTACTCAGTTATGGCTCCCTCATCATAAATTCGCTGCTCCAAGTGGTATTTATGTAAATGCAGTGATATTAAATGGAAGCAGAAAATATAAGCAACCAGTTACTTCCATAATTCCACATAAGTCCCTTTTAGACTTCATGTTCCTTGAAAATAGAGCCTGTAACCAGCCCAGCCCAGTCAGTCACTGTGAGAATTTCAGTGTTTACCAACAGTGAGAGGAACAAGGCAATAATCAGGAAAGTAACTCCTTTCACAATAGCCTCAAAGAAAATAAAGTACCTAGGAATTAGCTTAACTAAGAATGTAAAGGACCTTTTTGATGAAAACTTTAAAACCCTAAAAAAGGAAATTAAAGCAGAACTAAGGAAATGGAAAAACCTCCCATGCTCCTGGATTGGAAGAATCAACATTGTGAAAATGACAATCTTGCCAAGGGCTATCTACAAATTCAACTCAATACCCATCAATATCCCAATGGCATTCTTTAAAGAAATAGAAGAGGCAACTCAAAATTTCATAAGGAATAATAAAAGACCCCGTATAGTAAAAACTCTTCTTAGCAGAAAGAACAGCGCTGGAGGAATTTCAATTCCAAACTTTAGACTCTATTACAGAGCTATAATTACCAAAACAGCTTGGTACTGGCACAAGCACAGGCCTGAAGACCAATGGAATAGAACTGAGGACACAGATATTAAACCACAGACCTATGGCCACCTAATCTTTGACAAGGGAGCCAAAAAAATAGACTGGAAGAAAGACAGCCTCTTCAACAAGTTGTGCTGGCAGAACTGGTTAAGCACCTGCAGAAAACTAAAGCTGGATCCTTCTTTGTCACCTTGCACTAGAATTAACTCCAAATGGATCAAAGACCTGGAGGTAAAAGCTGACACACTGAAAACTTTACAAGAAGGAATAGGAGATACACTAGGCCTCCTTGGCACAGGTCGAAACTTTCTTAATAAAGACCAAGAATCACAACAAATCAGAGAAAGGCTGGATAAGTGGGACTGCGTTAAACTGCAGAGCTTTTGTATGGCAAAGGACATAGCTAGTAAATTAATTAGGAAGCCTACAGAGTGGGAGAAGATCTTCACCAACCAAACAACGGACAAAGGCCTCATATCTAATATATATCAACAACTCAAAAAATTGAATCACTCTAAAACTAATCTCCAAAGTAACAACCATCCCATTAAAAAATGGGCCAAAGACTTAAAGAGAGTCTTCTCTGAAGAAGAAACAAAAATGGCCTATAGACACATGAAGAAATGCTCAACATCTCTGGCCATAAAAGAAAGGCAAATCAAAACAACTCTAAGATTCCACCTCACTCCAGTTAGAATGGCCAGGATCAGGAAAACGAATAACAACAGATGCTGGAGGGGATGTGGACAGGAGGGATCACTACTACACTGTTGGTGGGAGTGCAAACTCGTTCAACCACTATGGAAAGCAGTGTTGCAGTGCCTCAAAAGGCTAAACATAGAGCTTCCCTATGACCCAGCAATTCCACTACTTGGCATTTACCCAACCATCCAGAAACAAGGGCATACTAAATCCAGTAGCACAACAATGTTCATTGCAGCACTATTCACCATAGCAAAGATATGGAACCAACCTAGATGTCCCTCAGTTGATGAGTGGATCAACAAGTTGTGGTATTTGTACACAATGGAATTCTATGCTGCTGTTAGAAAAAACGACATCGCCCCATTTGTTAGGAAATGGAAAGACTTAGAAAAAATCATATTAAGTGAAGTAAGCCAGACTCAAAGGAACTTAGGCTCAATGGTTTCCCTCATTTGTCATAATCAGTAGAAACCTGGGCTCTACTAGCAGAGATCTGCAATACAGCAAATCTTGATACATAAGGCCATATAGTATGAAGCTAATTGAAAGGACTTCCAGGATATTGAAACAAAAGCCATATAATGAATGATTGTTGTCCTTAATGTACTATGTTATCTTTCATCTCCTTTGCTGTCCCTTGGGTATCTCATATTGTTACAGTATCTCACTTTGTTATCTGATATATTGAATTTATTTGTATTTGGTTATTTGAAATTTGATAGGGAAGGGGGGAAAACCAAGATGGGTGGGGGGGTTGGGGGGGAGGGTAATGGGTACCAAGACATGTGAAAGGGTATCAATGTATGTGAATTAATGCACCTTCTATCTGGCAAATATCATGTAACCCTTTTATTAATTACAATAAAAAATTAAAAAAAAGAATCTCAGTGTTTAGCACAGGATCTGAAAATAGTAAATGCCTAGTAAATATTTTTTGGATGAATGTGTGAATGATGAAATGAACAATTATGTAATGGATGGATATAATATAATTACAAAGGAGACATTACACTGAAAGAAAGAAAGAAGAAAAAGAAGTAACTCTAGAATATTTTCAAGACCCTGGTAGGAAAATGCAAATATAAACACTGTATAATAAGACTTCTAGGTTTAAACCTGGGCTCTTTTCCTTGTTAACCATGCGCTCTAGGCCTACTTTTCAACTTGTTTTGCCTTGGTTTCAGTTATAAGAAGATATAGATCTATAGATCTGGGTTTAGAATAGTGCCTTAGATACAGGAGCATTGTTCATGTCATCTCTGCAATGATTCTGTTCCATCTTGTGGCAATAATGATCAGTGAACACAGCCCAGACTCTCTCAGATCAGTAATGCATCTGAGGATGTGCCAATGTGAGTCTCACAGCAGAGCTGTCTGGGTGAATGGTCATAGCTCCTACTCTAACAGTTGGGAAACATAGGGTGTCAGAGGAAAAAAGCAGGCTACGTGATTTTTACATAAAATGATACATGGAAGGGCAAAGGACCAAAACATGTCATTTTGTTGTTTCGAAGCCAACTGTTAGAGAACCCTAAAAGTCCGGAGTCAAAGGCTTAGACCAAAGAAGGCATAAGCAAACTTCAATAAAGGACTCCTTTCCAGGGTCTGCCTCTAGGGGAAGTGCTCTCTGGCTATAGTTGGCTACGTTTGGCCAACTCATCACCTTTGGCATTCCTTTGACAGAAAAGGTTAGGCAACCAGGTCCTTATACCGACTCGGGATCATACTGACTCCGTTCATGCTTTCTTTTCTTCACATGTTCTGAGAATAAATATCATGATGAATATGAAGAAAAAAGGAATTTATCAAGAAAGCTTATCTAGGAATAAATCAGTTGTGGAAGGCCAAGCTTTCTGTAGTTACAATGAACAAAAGCAGTGTATAATTAGACTCAAAGAAATTAGCAATATATATATATGTATATATGCATATATGTATGTATGTATCCATAGACACACTATCATCTCATCATGAAATAATAAATCCCAACATGATAATTATATTATTTTCATCAGGGCCACATGCTCTTTTTCTATTATCAGAAGCATTCCAGTACACTATCATACTGATGCTTTAAAGGAAAATGAATATATTCTCACTAAGTTTTAGGTTATTTGGAACATAATATGTAGGCTGAACAATAAAATTTCCAGCAGGTTTTTGCTATAGGAAAAACCTACTCATTTCCTAGAGGCCATTTCAGGCTTGCATGGCCAATAATGCCTTTGGTAAAACATACCATTGTATTGAGAGTAAGATTCTTGAAACAGTTCAGCAGAACGATATGTTAGCTGCCTCTCCATCATCTTGAAGGAACCATATGGAACCCTGGTTGTCTTAAATGATTCCTTCCTTTTATTCATTCATTCAATGGCATCTAGTGAGTTCCTACCAGGGATTTAAATAATGGAATGTTTTATCTGCCAATTAAACTTGGCTCTACTGGAAGATACAGTAGGTAGTCTTGGGCCATTCTTATGTGATAATGCATAGGGAGGGCTATTACCCTTTATTTTGTTCCTGTTACAAGCCTGTTTGATTGATTCTCCTGGAGATGGTGTCAGAGCTGTGTCACAAGGACTGGAAAATGGCTTATACCTAAAGGGGAGTGCTAAGAACCTTATTTATTGTGATATGTTTGAGAGAGAACTTGGGCAGTTCCCCATTCTCATGTATGTAAATCCATACTGCAGGCATTTGGGAAAGCTTGGCAGGCAAAGAAGATGGTGGGGTACTCAGTTCAGGTTCATTCTCTTAAAGACTTTGATGAGGGTATGGTTCTAAGGAGAAAGTCGGTGTTTTGAGTGTTGGAGGTGTGATAGAGACATGGATATGATTTTATTTAATCTCACACTAATGTTGAGGAGGGTAGGACCCTTCACCTATCCTTCAGATATGAAATTAATAACCTTGAGTTGTTGGTGGTGTGGGGAGTGAATTCAGTTCCGCTTATCTTGGGAGCAACACTGGTTAGAAAAGGGAAGGCGGTGCTGTCCTCTGAGATATGAAGCTTATTTTTGTAAGGAGCATGGCTTCACCAAGAATACCAGCGTGGAGAGCCCTTGCTAGCAAATTTCATATTAAGCAGTACAGAGGAGGCTGCAGCATGCGGTTTTGGTATTTCCAACCCATCACTGATGGATATGATCCATGAGATTCTACTGATCCCAACCTACTGGATTCATTTCATCCAAAATATAGCCATCCAGGGAACCCTGGCACTGGCAGAAACTCAGCTGTTCTGATACTTAAAGGTTTGTTTCTCTTTTAGCGATTACTTTAGCTAACAATTTACCTTGGCTATTCCTCATGGGACACTGCTTCAACTGATGGAGAAAGGTGCTTAGCAGAAGGAATGACCAGCTAGTGATGAGACCATTGTATCAGAAATAAAAATCAATGGTCCACCATGCAGATTGCAGAAAAAGCTGCAAGTAAAATTACTGTAAATTTAATTAAAACATTCCAGCCAAGTCCATACATTTGGTATTGATTACCTGGCCTGCAATTTCAGGGAGTTAATTAACACAGCCTCAGCTTGGACAACAAACCAATGCCAGCTCATGCTCTGGTTGTCCTAGCAACAGGTAGTGAAAACAGCTTGCATATTAAATTGAAAGGAAACACAGCATCTTATTGAATTACACTTAAATGCAATGATTTAAAAATATGAAGAGGCAACTTAAAGTTCAAAACACACTTCATGAAGGCAAGTCCTTGTGTGTTACTAATTGGACGAGAATAAAGTGTTTGTGCTGAAGGATGGGAAGGCAGAGTGAAAAGGGTGCAGAATGAAGTCACTTCAGATAATCCATTACCATTACAGCATTCCCTTGGCTGCAGGCTCAGGGTAACGACTCTGTAAGAATTCATTTGAAAAAAAAGGGGGGCCATTATGAATAATCTATTAGCAGAATGAGTGTATTTATCTTCCCTTCTGCAGAACATAGGCAATAAGAAGAAAGGACATTCTGAAACTTGCTTGACACTATAGCCAACATGGAAATTTCCCAGTCCTGTCTATTAAAATATATATGCATGTCCCTTTAGCTGAGTGATGGTGGTTCAGGCCTGTAATTCTAGCTACTCAGAAGGCTAAGATCTGAGGATCATGATTCAAAGCCAGCTCAGGCAGACAACTCTGAAAGACTCTTATCCCCAATTAACCAGCAAAAAGCCCAAAATGGAAGTGTGACTCAAGTAGGAAGAGTGTTAGCATTGAGGAAAAAAAAAAGAGAGAGGGCAAGGCTTTGAGTTCAGGAACTCAAAGAACAAAAAGAAAACACAAACAAAACAAACAAAAAGTCTCAAGCTACTCAAGCTGGTGCCTGGGTACATACCCAGGGCATAATCAGAAGTGGACTACATCTGTCAGGAGTAGACTCCTGACTGGATGGCTGCATGCAGAAGGAAGGGAGTCTGTGGTTCCTGACCAGAATTAGCCACATGCTTGCAAAGAGGTGACATCTACTATAGAATCACAACTGAGGATGTAGTCCTGGCTTGTTTCTCAGAACTGATTATCAACAAATGAACACACCAGCAAAGGTAAAGAGAAGCAGGTGATCCTCCAGATGTGTATTAGGTGACCCTGGAAAGCGTTTATAGGAGGCTGGTGGACTTTCCTAGCCACATTTCCCTGAAGGCCTAAAGTTGCCACTAGCTGAGCTGATGAAGCAAACCTTGGGAAAGGACCCAGTCCAGTCTCAGCCTCTGTTCTTTTTGGAATTTTTTTCCAGTCTTTTTTTCATTGTAAAGTTGGTGTGCTGAGGGGTTACAGTTACATAAGTAAGGTATTGAGTACATTTCTTTTTGAGCGCTGTTACCCTCTCCCTCATTTTCTCCTGCTTACTCCTCCCTACTAACCTCCTCTCCCAAGTTATATATCTTCATTTCCAAAATATTGTCACGTGAGTATCGTTGCTGCATTAGTGCAGCCTTTGTCTTACTGTTTCTGTGATTCCCTTTCCCTTCCACAGATTGGGTAAACATATATAAGACAAAGTGTATAGAAGACTAAAACAGAAAAAAAGGAAATAAATGTATAGAAGACATAATAAAACCCCACCATTTCTAATTCTTGGAGTTTATGTTGATAATGTTTCATTGTATATGGCCCTATGCACACAGCAATTGGGCTATTGAGATCCCCTGTTAAGAATACCATACTCGAGGGCCGGGAGTTTGGCCTAGTGGTTAAAGTGCCTGCCTAGCATGAAGACCCGGGTTCGATTCCTCGGTACCACATACATAGAAAAAAGCCGGAAGTGGTGCTAAGGCTCAAGTGGTAGAGCTCTAACCTTGAGAAAGTCCAAGGTCAGTGCTCAGGCCCTGAGCTCAAGTCCAGTACTGGCCAAAAAAAAAAAAAAAAAAAAAGAATACCATACTCGGACCAGGAGTTTGGCCTAGTGGTAGAGTGCTTGCCTAGCATGTACGAAGACCTGGGTTCGATTCCTTGGTACCACATACATAGAAAAAAAAAAGCTGGAAGTGGTGCTGAGGCTCAGGTGGTAGAGCTCTAGCCTTGAGAAAGTCCAAGAACAGTGCTTAGGCCCTGAGCTCAAGCCCAGGACTGGCACACACACACACACACACAAAGAATACCATACTCATATTCTGCAAATGAGGGAAATCTTGCAAACCACTCTTCTTTGGGCCTGGCTAACTTCACTTAATATACTTTTTCCACATCTTTCCACTTCCTTAAGAACGTGGAAATGTCATTCTTTCTGATGAAAGCATAGAACTCCACTATCTATCTCTCTCTCTATATATATCCACTATATATATGTATATATATATATCCACTATATATATATGTATATATATCCACTATATATATATGTGTGTGTATATATATATACCACATCTTCTCGATCCAGTTATCTACTGAGGGGTAACCCAGTTGACACCATACCCTAACTATGGTAAATAATAATTGGGGCCGGGAGTGGTAGAGTGCTTGCCTAGCATGCACGAAGGCCGGGGTTCTATTCCTTGGTATCACATACATAGAAAAAGCCAGAAGTGGTGTTGAGGCTCAAGTGGTAGAGCTCTAGCCTTGACAAAGTCCAAGGACAGTGCTAAGGCCCTGAGCTCAAGCCCAGGACTGGCAAAAAAAGGCAGAAAGGTAAATAATAATTGTCCCCAGTTTTACACACAGCTAGTGTGTCTCTGGACAAGCCATTCCCCCCACCCCCAGACCCCAATGATTTCCTCTGAAAAATAGTGAGAATTAAACTATTTCAACATCAGAATATTATACTGTTTCATCCACCATGCTTGTGCATAACTTTTTCTTCCATTCTCTCTCGTTTTTCATTAATATGCATTCATCATACAAATAGTATTATACAATGTCATATTTCCTTACGTACTTAAAGCACATTGCTCAAATCCATCCAAAAACAAGAGAAGGGGTATCACTGTTTGAGAAGTAATGCACCCACTACCTGACGAATGTAACTGAAACCCCTCTTTACATTAAACCAACAATAACATTAAAAAAAATTCCTTCTTTTTTGAATAGTTCTCATTGTCTCATTTTTACACATGTCCATGAAATGTTTTGCTCATATTCTATATATAGCTTTTCTGTATCATCATTTTGGACACAGTCAAAAGAAAGCTTTATATCCTGATTATAAATATGGAAATGAAAAACCCTTTTTAATATGTATTCGCATAACTACATCCTTTACCTTTAAAACCACTAGCACTTTGTGTACCAGGATTTGAGAAATGCTGGAGAAACTAAGAATCTTTGTCTCTGGATGATTCAAAGGTTCTTTTTCTGCCCTTCTGAGTTCTGCTATAGCATGGGACAGTAGCTCATGGATCAGCATGTAAGGAGATAAAGGGACAACCAAGGAGCCTGGAAAAAAGAGCAAGAAGGTTGGTGGAGGAATAAGGAAAGATTCCTAACGAACTGTGGTTACCATCATGTGCCTGTGGATTTCTTCCCCAGTTTGTGAAATGACAAGTAAACATAAGAATCATGAGATTTGTCACTGAACTCGGGATCCCAGAACAGAAGCAGAATCGACAGAAATTCTATGCAAGATCCATTGCCCACTGACTTCATCCTACATTGAAGATGAAGAAATTGAGCTTTATAGAAGCCAATGAATCATGCCAGGTACTGGTGACTCACATCTCTGATCCTAGCTACTCGAGACCCTGAGACTTGATGATCACAGTTCAAAGCCACCCTGGGAAAGAAAGTCTGTCAGATTCTCATTTCCAATTAACCACCAAAAAGCTGAAAGCGAGGGTGTGGCTCAAGTGAATATGGGATAATCATAAATGAGAACCAGGCCATGCTTAGACCATGAAAGAGAAGGAAGAAAGAAGGAAGGAAGGAAGAAAAGGAAGGGAGGGAGATAGGAAAAGAGAAAATTGAAAGAAAAAGAGAGAGAGAGGGAGGGAAAAAGAGAGGGAGGGAGAGAGGGTGAGAAAGAAAGAGGGAGGGAGAGAAGGAGAGGGGAGAGAGAATGAAAGGAAGGAAGGAAGGAAAGAAGGAAGGAAGGAAGGAAGGAAGGAAGGAAGGAAGGAAGGAAGGAAGGAAGGAGGAAGAAAGGAGCATATGATTTCTTTAAGTTCTAGGGGCACCTTTCAGACATGTCTTTTTTAAATTAATTCTTATTTAAGTAGTTATACAAAGGGGCTTCAACATGACAGTTATGAGTATGAAACTGATACTAGCATCTTGATCAATATCACCCCATTCGTTGGGTCACAGATTTGTTTTCTGAAAGCCACTGCTCCATCAGGCCCTGGAACAGGAAGGGAGAGTGCAGAATTCAGGTAATCAAAAAACCCCTTTCTGTTGGGGTTTTACATATTATTTTGACTGGGGACTTACATATTACTTTTTCTTTCTGAATATTATTATTATAGAGTTGATGTACAGAGGGATTACAGTTACATGAATCAGGTAATGAGTATAATTCTTTTTGAATCATGTCTCACCTTCCATCCCTCTGTCCCAGTCTTTCCCTCCCTTCCCAAATAAGATATCCATTTCATTTTCCTCAGTGTCTAGAGATATCACTGTTATATTTATTCATCCTTGTTCCACCTTTTATGTTCCCTCCCTTACCCACTAAATACAAACAAACAAAAGGAGAAGAGAGGGGGGAAAAAAACCCCAGTAACAATGGCAACTAAAAAATGTCTCGTTTCCTTTTCTTCATTTATTTCACAGGTTATTATTGTTATTATGATGATGATTATTATGATTTTGTCAGTTGTGGACCTGGGCGTTGTCCCTGAGCTCTTTAGCTCAAGGCTAGGGCTACCACCCTACCCCTGGAGCCACAGCACCACTTTCAATTTTCTAGTGGTTAACTGGAGATAAGAATCTCATGGACTTTAGTGCCCAGGCTGGCTTTGAATTGAGATCCTCAAATCTCAGCTTCCTGGGTAGCTAGGATTACAGGCATGAGACACCGCACCTAGCTAGGATATTGTTTTATGTGATCATCTGTACATAGCTATTGAGCCTTTGTCCACCAGTCCTATGCATGTCCTCCTTTGGCCTCAGTATGTGAATGATTAGAGTTGTATTTAATTTATCTCATCCCAGTGTGTGTGCATACATATTTATATAGGTACTTAACTATTTGAATCACTCAATGTACTTACTTATAGATTTATAGGCACTCTCTAGTTACCAAAAATGAGAGAAACCATGTAGCCTATGTTTCTTTGAGTCTGCCTTACTTCACTTAATATAATTTTTATAACTCTTTCTATTTCCTTACAAATAATAGAATATTCTTTCTGATGGAAGCATAGGATTCTGTTGTGTAAATATACCACATTTTCTTGATCCACATTTTCTTGAGGGATCCAAAATTAATTCCATATCTTGACTATAGTAAACAATGCTGTAATGAACATGGTTGTGCTGGTGGCTTTAGTGCAGCCTGATTTGTGGTCCATTGGATAAAAGCCCAGGAGTGGGATTGCTGGATCATATAGAACCACTATGTTTAGTCTTTTAAGGAAACTCCATACTGCTTTCCAGAGTGTTTGAGTGAGTTTATATTCTTACCAACAGTGTAATAGTGTTCTCTTTTGTCCAAATGCCCACCAGCATTTATTATTATTAGTTTTCCTACTGGCCATTCTAACTGGAGTGAGGTGGAATCTCAATGTTGTTTTAATTTGCATGTCTTTTATGGCCAGAGATGTTGAGCATTTCTTCATGTGTCTATTGGCCATTCTTTTTTCTTCCTCTGAGAAGTCTCTCTCTAAGTCCCATTTAGTCTCATTACATCTCATTTATTCATTGGATTGTTGAGTTTTTGAAGGTTTAATTGGAAGGGGTTAATTTTTTAAGCTGTAAGTATATGTTAGATATAAGACCCTTGTCTAATGTACAATTAGTAAAGATTTTCTCCCATTCTATGGGTTTTCTATTTACTTTGCTATCTATGTCCTTTGTTACACAGAAGCTCTTCGGTTTGATATACTCCCATTTATCCTGTCTTTCTTTTATTTGTTGTGATTCTGGATCTTTGTTTAGAACATTTTTCCCTTGCCCAGAGACATAAGATTTCCCCTACCCCTTCCTGTAATATTTTCATAGTATCTGGTCTTACATTGAGGTCTTTGATCCATTTAAAGTTGATCTTGGTGCAAGATGATATATGAGTATCTTCAGTTTTCTGCATATAGATAGCCAATTCTGTTACCACCATTTGTTAAAGAGGCTGTCTTTTTTCCAACCTGTGTTTTTTGCTCCCTTATCAAATGCATACATATATCTATATATGTATATACACATATATGTGTGGCTATATGTGTATGGGCTCATTTCTGGACCTTCTATTCTGTTCCATTGAAGGCCTCTTTCCTATTAGAGTTGGATGCATGCGCATCACTTGAAACCCATAGAGTCATCCCTCATGTTTGAGTGCTCTGCAGCCAGCATTTACCCGGGCTGAGATGTCAAAAGCACTATTGCTGTGATATCAGAGCCCCACTCTTCACAAGCAAACAGAACATGTATATTTGGTTTGGAAGCAAACTATTTACATTCAAATCTGGGTGTGACTTTGGACAGTTTTATAAACTTGAACATCTTCAAACTTCAATTTCTTGAACTCTGAAACATGAACAGTAATGCTAAAAGGATGATTTCTGACTATAAGGAACCTAATATGACACTTAGCATATCATGAATGATTGTGAACACATTACCTGTCAGGAGGATGACAACTGTTCCAACCTTGCCTAATCTTCTCTTCTATTTAGAAAGTTAACAGAGAATAGGCAGAAGGGCTTCTGTGCTGGAGGCAGAAGCCATATGTTTAGACAATTCCTACACACAGGTGTTCAGTTCCATCTTTCCTAATAAGACAGCTATTTGAGTTGAGATCATACTGAGTTGCGTTGAGAGGAGGGGGAGGGAGGGAGCAAGGGAGGTAAGAAGAAAAGTAGGAAGGAGAGGAAGGAGAAAGAAAAGGAGGAAGAGGAGGACGGAGAGGAAGAGTCATCTACTGATTTTCAGCTCAAATCTTCAGCCCAAGGTTACAATTCAACCACCACTTGGTCCTCCTTACTTATGCCTCTCACCAGTCTATAAAATGGCATGGAGCTTTGTGGTCTGCCATTAGGACAATATGCACAGCACTGTATCTCTGTGTGAAGCCTCATTAAAGGGAGTGATAAAGTGAAGGTCGGCTATCTTTATAAGGACAAGAAGTAAAGAATAAAATACTCAGAAAGCCGGGAAGCTAATGAGAAATAGCACATAGTTTCATCACTAGAGAACATAAACAGGAAATATTCAGGGAAGTAGGAAATCTGTCAGAAGCACCCCCCCTCAAAAATTCACTGAAATTTTAAAAATGCAATGTTTTATGAAAATCTGGAAGTAAGAGGCCTCCAAAGAGCATGAGAGGGAGCTGGAGACATGGTTCAAGTGGTAGAATACCAATTGTGAGCAAGAATATGAAGTTCTGAGTTCAGGAACCAGTAAGGACCAAAAAAAAAAAAAAAACAACAACCAAACCAGAAACAAAGGATGAAAAAGAAAAGAAAGCTTAAAAAAGAAAAAGAAAAGATATGAACACGTGACAAAATATTAAATACAAACAGACATCTACCATTACAAGCAATCTTATGATGAATACCTCAGGTTTCGAGACTGGATTTGGATAGAAACATATCATTGAATTACAAATGATCCTACATCTTTAGAGTAGTCATCTGTTCATTAATGCAGCAGCCATTTGTTGAGTGCCTCCAAGAATCTCATTGCTCCTGAAAAGTATGGAACTGAAAGAATTTTGGTTCACCCACATACTAAGCTCTTCCTTCAGCCAACAGAACATCTTCCAGGGTCACAAACGTGGCACAAGGATCCACTCCTTCTTACAGGCAAATATATAACAATGTGAATGTATGCATGTATCTGTGTGTGTGTGTGTGTATCAATGTGTGCACATGCATGTGTGTATGTTGCATAAAGTGTGTATGGCCAGGTACCAGTGGCTCATGCCTGTAATCCTAGCTACTCAGGAAGCTGAGATTTGAGGATTTACTGTTTGAAACCAGCCTGGACAGGAAAGTCCATGCAACTCTTTAACCACCAAAAAGACCAAATGGAGCTGGAGTACAAGCAATAGAACATTAGCCTTGATAGTGCCCATGAATGGCAAAAAGAAAATGATAAAAAAAAAAGAAATGTGCAAGTATGAAAGCAGAGACAGAAATCAATGAAGCACAGTGATCTTCAGGGGTTTCATTCCAAGAATCTGCGACACCTAAAGCCTGTCTCACTTGTGTCCTTTTCTTTTTCTCACTAGAAAATCTAGTAACCATCTTATGACAATTGGCTTCCTCACAAAGAAAGGAAAACAATAAAATACACCATGATGCCAACCTCCAAAGCTTAAAGGCTAATTCAAGTGCAAAGCACAGCTGTATAAACTCCTAAGCACGACAAACCTACCTGTATAACACCCTCCAAGAACACAAAAGCCACTGGCCCAAAGTTGTTTCTTCCTAGTGTATGTGTTCTGTGGGGCAAAAGAGTATCTCTCATTCTTCCTTTCATAGTGTCTTAGTTTAGTCTCTAAATAGGTTCTTCAGAACAAGATTAGGCACAACCTCCCCCACAGAAACTTACTATTATGGGCCAAATATAGTGAGTTCCCCCAAAACACCAGTCCTGGGAATTGTGGGGCAAGTCTCCTCACAAAGTAAATGTACGCTGTGTCCAGCAGACAGTATTATACCCATTAAGTACCAACTAAATTCCTGTGAAATAAGCTAATAGAGCTACCTTGTAGAGCTGGCCTATTGTCAACTATTGGACAATCCTCTCTGAAATCCTTTGTACCAATAAGCAAAAAGAAAAACTCTGACAAGGTCTGCAGGAAGCAGCATGTGCCTCTGGGTTGGGAACAATTTCTCTCTGTGTGGCAGATTTAGCTGCATAGCAATCATTTTCTCCTCCCACACCTCAGTCTAGTGTGGGATCACACCACAACCCAGGAATGTGACACAGCAGATCTGTCCCACAGCCTGGCAAGCTGGTAAGTCAAGTCATTTGGAGCTTGTCAAACAGGAAGACCAGTGTTCAAAGTAGCACCTGCTCTACCTCTCCAGCCTCTTTACATGGCAGCTCCTAAGGCCAGGGAGTGTCTGTTCTCCCAAGTCTTGGAGCAAGGAATGGAGGTTATTGACCTAACCAGAAGCTTTGTCTTCCTTTCTCCCTCCCTCCTTCCCCTCACCCTCTCTCTCACACACATACATGCAAGCTGGGTTGTGAGCTTAATCAGAGAGTGTTTAAATATCAAGGAAAAGAGAAGAGCTTTGAATCCATATGTAACAGGCTGGCCCACATAAGGCAAGATTAATGGAGTCAGATGCACACTCATTGAGTCATTTTTAGGAGAAATATCAGGTTCTCGCTGGCATTATCCTGATCCAGCACCACACAAGAGAAAAATTCATTTGATGGCTCTCATAGCCAATGCCACAGGAGCTCAATAAGCCATATGTATGCATGGAAAAGATCAGGACCAAGGTAAAAGAGTTAGAGAACTAATTCTAGGTATGACCCGCTGCCAGAACTCAGAACTCTGTTTCTTCAGAAGAGTCTGACGCACTCTAGAAGAAAATTAAATAGTTACAATGATTAATTACAGCCACTAGAGGTAGTCTGTACACACACACACACACACACACACACACACACACACACACACACACACACACACACACACACCCTAAGAGCTGTGTTCAGTGGTTGATTCTTGAACATTCTTAACCCAAAATGGAGTAAGATGAGTGACGAAAGACAGAGTGAAGTAGCTCTACTCCATGTCCAACAGCGGTGTTTTGGGGTTTTTTTTGATATGGTGAGGGACACTGGGAAAAGGGGAAAAGGCCTAGAGATTTGGAGGAGTGGGTGTGTAGGGGGGGGTGTGGGATGTGGGCTTCTTCAGCCAGTCATTTTAAACATGATTATCACCTCACAGACTCTTCCCTCACTTTGATGGTTCAATCGGGAGTTGACCTATCCTACATGGTTCCACTTTATTTAAATAATTAGTTATCTTAGCTCCCATGGGATGGATAATCACTTTGATCTAGGCCCAGGCTCATAATATTACAATACACATCAGCATTAACCAATCATACTTCCTGATTCCTTCATGGCAATGGTTAGCCACGGGGCTGGCATAACATTCAAGTTAGCCAATCAGAATGTTGTTACTGTATCTGACTTTATTACCTCGTATATGGCATATATGTTTATTTGATTATTTGAAATAGGAAAGGGAAGGGGGAAACAAGATGATTGGGAGGGGATCGGGGAATGGGGACAAAAACACAAGAAGGGGTATCCAGTTGTGAGAAGTAATATACCTACTATCTGACGAATGTAACTAGCCCTTCTATACATTACAATAAAAATAAAGAAATAAAAAGAATATTCCTTGAAGTTGTCCTATAAAATTTGGAAGAAGAAATATTTTTTTGTCATAGGATGAGCTAGACACTATTTAAACTCCTTAATAGAATCATGCTTAAAGCCATAAATTTGTTTTTTGACTTGAGGTCATTTATGCTAGGTGTTCTGTTACAGTCATAAGAACCCTGATGGGTACAACGACCCACACGCATTGTGAATTAATTTACTTAGTTTATGATCTTAATGTTATACAAGTCAGAAATCCTAAACAAATCTTTCTGGACTGTAGTTTGGATATGGCTGAAGTTTCTGAAGGAAGACTTGGCTTCTATCTCTTCATCTTCCTTCCTTTTCTTCTGGAGGCTATGCTCGTTCCTTGCTGATGGCTCCTTTCTGTAGCATCCCAACCTTCTGCTTCTGATGCCACATCAAGCCCTGACTCTCTTGCCTCCCTCTTATAAGGACTTTTATGGTTACATCTATCCTATCTTTATGGTCCTAACCTCCCCAATTTCAATTTTTAACTTGGACACATCTGCAAAAGCATACTTAGCATGGAAGCACTTTTAATTTCCATGGCTTAGGATATTATGCTTCTCTCCCTCACTTTCTCCTTCCCTCTCTCTTTCTTTTTCTCTCTTCCTTTCTGTACTGGGGTTTAAACTCAGAACCTCACACTTACTCAGCTGGCATGATACAGTTGAGCTATACCTGTGGCCCTGTTCTCTGTTAGTTATTTTTAGGGCATAGTGTTGTTTCCCATCATGCATGTTCTTGAGCTACAGTCTTCCTACTTCCTACTTTATCACTGGATCACAGGAATGCACTGTTACAAACATGTTCTTTGCAGGGCTGTTGTTTGATATACCATAGTTGGTCTGAAATAAATGCTTACCAAAAGCATGCATGTGAAGTATTTACAGTCTTTGCTAAGCCTACTGTCTTTCAGTATTAAGGAAGCATTTTCAGTATTAGGGAAGGTGAATTACAAGACAAGACAAAAGTGAATTCATCCACCAGGTACTCTCTGTAGGACTTAGCTCTCCATGACTATCTCAACAGCCTGAAGTATTTCTTGTCTACTGGGGAAACTTTGCCTTTGTTCACTGCACATTGTTCCAACTTAGCACCCCACAGAAATATGCATTTGTAGCACCGATGAGAAATAAATCTGGGAACTCAAGAGGACTTTTCCAGATCCACTGACCTCACACCTTTCACTTGGCTCTAGTCCCTAGGCTGGCCTAATTAGGAGAACACCACATTCTATCTTGAATAGTCAAGATCTGTGCTTGGGAGGAGCTGAGGATGCTGGGGTTTGAGAGGCTCTCTGGAGCACCCAATTTTGTTCTTGAAAGTCTGACATGAACTGATGATGATTCATCCATCCTGTTCCATTACTTAATAGGAAACGTGACATGCCTCACATCAATCAGTTCAGCTTCCACTTCTTATCCCGTCTTGTTCCAGTTGTCTTCATGGTTCATAAAACCAGTTATTAATATTAATAGTGCTCTCTAACATCTATTGGCACTTACAATGTCCTATCATGTACTGCACACATAGTGGTTATGGTCATGTGAGCTGCTGTAACAAGTAAGCCTTCACATTTCAGTGCCTTCACATAATAAAAGCTTATTTCTTACAAAATCCCAGCAGCAATGACATGAGAGGGGTATGGTATGCTTTATTCACCCAAACCACGAGATAGGTGTCTTCGATCTTCAGTAGCCTCCATCCTCTGGAGCCTGTAAAAGCTTACTAGAACCTGGCAGCAGAAAAACATTGAAGGTTCATCTGCAGGACTTTCGCCAGAGTTCTATTGTCCTGGCTCTCCTCACTCACATTCCATTACTAGACCACCAGATACTTGAACTCCACCTAACTGCAGGGGGGCTGGAAATGTTGACCGGCTCTGTGTCCAAGAAGAATGGAGACAAGGTTTTTAAGGACCAAATAGCAATTGTTGGCCTCATCGATTTCTCTGTTTCCACTAGGCACTTGTCTCCCAGCAATCTGTCATCTCTCCCATCTCACAAAGCTGGGCTGTGCTTAGAATGCATGTTGTCTCTGATTCCTGATCCTCTGCTATTGACCAGAGCATCTCAAGCAGGTGGGACACTGCAGAACTTCAGCAATGACATTTCCACATGTCACCACGAGGCCAGCACTGACATTTAGTGGAAAGAGGCCAAAGACAATACTACACATTTTGCCATTCACAGAACAGTCCCTGTTACTAAAAATTTTCTGGCCCCAAATACCACATAATGCCCAGACTGAGAGTTTCTGCTCTTTACAGGACATGTGTCACACAGATCTGAGGATGAGGGCTCTGGCCTCTAGGGTCATCTCACTGAGGCTTGCAGACCACTGACATATTTTAGTAGTACAGACTTTGTTTATCCTATTAATGCAAAACTCAGATTACAAAATTAGTGAACTTATGATAAGAATGGTGGCTCTAATTGAAATCTCACCTTTGGAATATGACCTCAGATATTCAGGACATTTACCTTGGGCATGACTCTGAACTTCCTGTGTGACTACATATATAAAAAGATACTCCACAGATGCAAGGTGGTTTAACATTTGCAAATCAATCAATGTAATACATCATATCAACAGAGCCAAGGATAAGAATCATATGATAATTTCTCTACATGGAGAAGGCATTTGACAAAATACAACATCCATTCATGTTGAAAGCACTAGAAAAAATAGGAATAAGAGGTACACTCCTTAAAACAATTAAAGCCATATATAAAAACCCTACTATACTAAATGGAGAAAGACTGGAATCATTCACCTTAAAATCAGGAACTAGACAGGGTTGCCCACTCTCTCCACTTCTCTTCAGTATAGTACTGGAACCCTTAGCCAGAGTACTAAGGCAAGAGAAGGACATCAAAGGGATCCACATAGGGAAAGAAGAAATTAAACTATCCCTATTTGCAGATGACATGATCCTCTACCTGAGTGACCCAATAAACTCCACTCCCAAACTCCTAGAATTAATAAACCACTTTAGCAAAGTGGCAAGATACAAAATTAACCTGCAAAACTCAGTAGCCTTCTTGTACGCCAACAATATACAAACAGAAGGCCAAATCAAGAAAATGACCCCATTTGCAATAGCCTCCAAAAGAATAAAAGAATTCGGAATTAACTTAACCAAAGATGTAAAGGAATTATTTAATGAAAACTATAAAAGCCTAATGAAAGAAATTAAAGAGGACACCAGGAAATGGAAAGACATCCCATGCTCATGGGTAAGGAGAACCAATATAGTGAAAATGGCCATCCTGCCAAAATTGATATACAAATTCAATGCAATCCACATCAAAATCTCAGACATTCTTTACTGAAATAGAAGATATAATCCAAAGGTTCGTATAGAACAAGAAAAGATCTAGAATAGCCAAAACAATTCTAGGCAAAAAGATCAGTGCAGGTGGTATTACAATACCAGACTTCAAACTCTAATATAGAGCCATAATAACAAAAACTGCTTGGTATTGGCACAAAAACAGACCAAAAGTTCAATGGAACAGAATAGAAGATCCAGAAATAGAACCACATACCTATGGTCAACTTGCATTTGACAAAGGAGCCAAAGATAAACAGTGGAACAAACACAGCCTATTTAATTACTGGTGCTGGCAAAACTGGGCAGCCACAAGCAGAAAACTAAAAATTGACCCTAGCCTTTTGCCATGCACAAGCATTAACTCAAAATGGATCAAAGACCTCCATGTCAGACCGGAAACCTTGAAACTGCTACACGATAGAGTTGGAGAGACACTGGAACTCATAGGCACAGGCAAAAACTTCCTGAACAGAATCCCAGGGTCACAACAGATTGGAGACAGACTCGATAAATGGGACTACCTAAAAATAAAAAGTTTCTGCATGGATAAAAGCATAGCCACAAAAGAAGAGAGACAGCTAACCAACTGGGAAAAGATATTTACCAATAATACATCAGACAAATACTTAATATCAAGTATCTACAGGGAACTCAGGAAACTAATCCCCCACAAACCCGACAAACCAATCACTAAGTTGGCAAGGGAACTAAAGAGAGACTTATCAAAAGAGGTTAAAATGGCAGAAAAGCATATGAGAAAATGCTCATCATCCATGATCATAAAGGAAATGCAAATAAAAACAACTCTAAGATACTACCTTACCCCAACAAGAATGGCCAAGATTCTGAAATCAGATAATGACCAATACTGGCTGGGTTGTGGAGAAAAAGGAACCCTACTGCACTGCTGTTGGGATTATAAGCTAGTTTAGCCACTCTGGAAAGCAGTGTGGAGGCTTCTTAAAGAACTGAAAATTGACCTTCCCTACGATCCAACCATACCACTCCGGGGCATCTATCCTGAACATCATAACCCAAAATATGATAAAGACATCTGTTCAGCTATGTTCATCTCTGCACTATTCACAATAGCCAGGTGATGGAAACAATCCAGATGCCCTACTGCAGATGAATGGATACAGAAAATGTGGCATATATATATGCAATGGAATTCTACATAGCCAACAGACAAGATAAAATAATGGCATTCGCAGGGAAGTGGATGAATCTAGAGTGAATCATGTTGAGTGAGACAAGCCAAGACCTAAGGAACAAAAGGCGCATGGTATCCTTAATATGTGGCTATTAGATCTGAACAGTACAAGAGTGAGGACTCAGTTTTTGCGTATACAATATTATAGACATGGTACTGAAAATATAAACACAACTACACAGACGTAAAAATCTATGACTCTATAGACATAATGTTTTACTACATAGATTAATATGTATCTATGACATACAAACCCTCAGCCTAATTTTAATTATGTTCTAAAATCTAAGTGCCAGTGATGTATATAGAGATTCCCTTCTTGAATACTTGTTTGTTAAATATGTCATTTGAAATATGATGTAAAAATCAATGTTAATAAATTATTAATAAAAAAAGATATTCATTGAATTTTCTTTGCCAGCCCCCAAAGTTCTTTTGACCGTGAGATCAAGAGCAATTTCTACATGGCTTGGGTTAGGGGAAACTGATGTCAACCTTGGTTCCCCCATTTTCTAGCTGAGTGACTAGGAAAGGACTGGTCTGGATAACGTTTCTCATCTGTAAAGTGGGTACAAATAGTTGTACATGCTTCTCAAGGTAGTGAAGACTAAGTGAGATACTCAAAGGCAATAGCTCTCAAGGAGCCCTGCTCAGCCATGAAGCTTACTGGAGTCTCAGCAATACACTAAGGTCCTTGCTGCAACCACTGGAGGGCAGCAGAAGGAACAATATACTAAATACTGGAAAGGATTGAGCACTGTTTTGAAAGGAACTTATGGCTCCAAATACTAGTACAGCTCCACTTTGGCTGTACTAGTATCAACTTACAAGATCTCGAGGTTCAATACATCACTCAATAAAGCAGATAATAAGGCCCTACTCTGGATTTTTCTCCCATGACAGCCATGAGGATTGGTCACGTGGTTCCATAAGTGAAAGGACAGGATCTGAAGCCAGGTGACGTAATCTTTCCTTGCCTATGGAGATAATGGCAGTTACCATCAGGATCCAAGAAACATTAGGGTAGGGATCCTATCTGCTTAGTTGATGGATGTAACCCCAGCCCTTGAGACTGAATCTACCCGGCAGTGAACACTGGCAGAATGCTTGGATGCATCATAGACCCTGTTGAACAGGGTGGCCCAGTGGATTACTTTGATTGCACGTGTAAACACGTGGATGCCTGGCTCTGGCTGTGTATTCAGGTAATGCTGGTTACTAGGACATGGACAGGACCGAGCATCCTCAGGAAGGCTCATCAGCTTTAAATATAAACGTGATGACCTCTTGGTTTGGATCACCAGAAGTATGCAGTTAAGGCAGTCCATAGAGCTGCTTTTTCTCAGACCATGCTCTAGGTCATGGTGTACCACTTCTTCCTGGCCAGGCCCAAAGCTCATACCATTGGGATTCTCCAATTAGATGAACATGAATAATGGTCTGACATAGCATGTGTGTATCTCCAGCAGTCTCTGCAGGATGTGTTCACCTGCAGGGAAATGTTCAGTACAGAGAATGCCAGTAAGGGGCCTCGTGCACATATCAAATCTGGCCATGGTGAACATAGCTGACTGGCCCTGTGTGGTGGTAGAGTAGACAGCCATTCTGATCTCCTATAAAGTTAAATACTCTACTTTTCAGACTCCTCAAGTCTCAAGACATCTTTTAGGTCTGGTCACTTAGATGCACAAGATGTGGAATCCAGTGGTGAGGCAGAAGTTTAAGTTGGACACTTACTAGCAATGTAGGTATCAAGAGGCAGGAAGAAGGCCCCCATCTTGCTGGAGCCAGTGACCCCAAGGGTAGCTTCCTGATCCCTAGCTCACATTAGGGTAATGTGATCACTTAATAGAGTAACTTCTTAATTGTTTACAGGGCCTGTTTTCTATGTGAGCCAATTCTGTCTAACTCCTCTGGAATCCATTGTTGATAATCCCAATCCCTCCACACAGTTTCTCAGTACTTAACATCTTGTGATAATGTGTGTGTGTATATATATATGTATATATATATATATACATACATACATTCCAAGGCTGACCTTATCTGGAAAATAACTAAAGCAAATGCATTCTATAGTGATGACTCTTGACTAACAAGTTTGAAATCCTAAGTTCAAACACGGCATTTTTAGAAAGAAATAAAGAAAAGAGGGGCTGGGAATGTGGCTCAGTGGTAGAGTGCTTGCCTAGCATGCATGAAGTCCTGAGTTTGATTCCTCAGTACCACATACACAGAAAAAGCCAGAAGTGGTGCTGTGGCTCAAGTGATAGAGCACTAGCCTTGAGCAAAAGAAGAGGTGAGGAGAGAAGATGATATAGAGAACAAAAAAAATCACCCCTGAGCCAGATGTGGTAGCTCATACCTGTAATCCTAGCTACTTTGGAGGCTTAGATTAGGAATATCATGGCTCAACCTCAAGTGAAAAAGCTGGATATGGGCATCAGCTCAGTTATGGTGGAAAGAATAAATAGGACCATGGTATAGTCTGGCCTGAGCAAAAGGCAATATCTTATCCTAGATTATCCAGAACAAAAATGGCTGGAAGCCTAGCTCAAGTGGTAGAGGGGCTGCCTAGCAAACACAAAGCCTTGAATCCAAAATCCCAGGACAGGAAGGAAGGAAAGAAGGAAGGAAGAAAGAAAGGGACAGAAGGAGGGAGGGAGGAAGGAAAAATAGGAAGGAAAGAAATATGAAAAGGAAAGAAAGAAGAAATCATGTTTTGGTAACTCAGTCTCTTCTATAAAACTTCACCTTAAAGTAAGATTTACTGAAGGCTTTTGTCTATTTCTTTTCTTCTTCTTCTTTTTCATAAACTAGTTTGGGCTGCATTATCCATCACTTGTGGATTACAAAGTTCTGATTGTCACACTAATCAATATAGTCATTTATTTTGCAGGCCTGTCTCTGCTTCTAGACGCCAAAGGTTAGTGCAAATGTTTCCTGGGAAAACCAATTACGTGCAATAGAATGTGCAGGGCCTGCAGCCAGAGGCTCCCACTTTTGCTATTCTCTTCACCCTGAGGCTGCTCCCAGCCCTTTCCTCCTATTGTCTGTGGAGACTCATCCTAAGGACGAGTCCCCAGAAACCAAATGCCCAGAGAGCTCTTGTCGGTGAACTCACTCCATTAGCACTGGCATCTGAAGAAAAGGAGAGCTTGTTTGTCACTTATGATAACTGATTTGTTTCTCCTAGCTGTGTGCTCCATCTTGAGCCTGCTGGCTATCGGCAGCAAATCTGGGGCCGTTATAAGCCACACATCGTTATATGGGAATTTGATCTCAAGGTACAGAGAAGCCACATTTTGAGAGGTTGAATTGGGAGTCTTTATTAGAAAGCCAGTGACTACAAGCAGACATATCCCCCCAAAACCTTGCAGTCTTCAATACACTTAATACTGTTAGGAAACTGGGCCTCAAGGTTAGCAGAATAGTGCAAAAGCAGAAAAACAATCTCAACAAACCATATCAACTCTAATAGAGACCTAAAAAGGGATGCCATGGTGACCCAAGGAGAGTCAGAAGAGTCAGGCATGATAGTGACAAGGGTGGTAGAGCCTAAATAGGGGATGGGGATAGGGTCGGGGGGGGGGGCAGGTGCTCAAGAGTTCCGTCTGGCAGGTCCAGATCTTGCAGCAAGTGTTGAAATTACAACACTACTCACTGTTGACCAGCACCAGGAAAGGAATCCTGTGGCTCTGAAGCAGCTAGTATTTCTGATATTGTACCCAGCACCACCTTCTCTGTTTGACACCCACCCTAAGCTTCAGTTTATAAACTATTTCTCTGGCCTCCTCAGGAGTTCAGAAGGTCTTCAGGGTAAGAAGTCCTCTGAAGAGCAATGACGCAGGTTCCAGGCCTGATGTCCAGGAACAAAAATGCCCAGTGATTTCTCAAAGTCAAATTGCTATTTAGTGATAGAGTCAGGACTGGAATTCAGATTGCTCAATGAGAAGGTACTTGATCCCCAACAGGACCCAATGTCACTTTGAGGTTTTTCCATAGGGCATCCATCATAATTTGGTCTTAATTGAAGGGCTTTCTTGTTTTGCAGTTCCTAAAGAAATTTAGCAATTGAATGTCAGAGGTGATAGGAGATACAGTGGCATCTCCCTTTCTTTGTATCCCACCTTCAAGAATTAAAACATGACTAAGCATGGATGTGTATGCCTGTAATTTTACTTAGGGGACTAAGACTTGGAAGGTTGTAGTTCAAAGCCAGCCTGGGCAGAAAAGTCTATCTCCGAATAACCAGCAAAAAAAATTGGACTAGAGGCACACTTGTACACACACACACACACATACACACACACACACACACCACAAAGAATAATGCTAGATGACAGTAGCTCATGCCTCTATTTGTAGCTACTCAGGAGGCTATGCTCAGAGGGTCATAGTTCAAAGCCAGACCAGGAAAGAAAGTCCATGAAACTCTTATCTTCAATTAACCAGAAATAGATCTCCAAAAGACCAGAAATAGATCTATGGCTCCTAACACCTGTGGGTGAAAAAAACTCAGGTTCATTGTCCAGCCCCAAATTCAAGTCCCAGTACTGGCACCACCATCACCAACAAAGAAAGAATGAAAGAATTCAAGCAGCAGCCATGTCAAGCTTGGAGAAACAGCAAGTGTTCTCAGCCTCTCAGGTGACATTTCTTCATCACAGCAAGATGACCATTGAAATCATCTTCACACAGGAATCCCAAGACACTGAGATCTCTGTGCCAGCTTCCTGAATTTGCCATTAAAGGCAATTGTGAATGGTAATGCAAGCCACCAGGACCAGCCACCAAGAGTAGCCTAAGCTGGGCACCAGTGGTTCAGACTAGTAATCCTTGCTACTCAGGAGGTTGAGATCTAAGGATCACAGTTGAAAACAAATGCATGCAGGCAAATTGGAAAGAGTTTTGTCTCCAGTGAACTAGCAAAGAGCCAGAAGCAGAGCTGTGATTCAAATGGTACAACACCAGCCTTGAGTGAAAAAGTAAAGCAAAAGTGAAAGACCTGAGTTCAAGCTCCAGTATCAGCATATGAACACAGAAAAGAATAGTAGGAAAGGAACAGACAGAAAGGCTAGGACTAGCAGCTAAGACATGGAACAGGAACAGGAAAAGGAAATGCATGAACAGCACTGTAGTATTTTCTCTACATAACCCAGAGAAGACTGCAGAAGAGCTGGATATGTTTAAAACACACAGGGACATCCAGTGGCTGTGTTAAATGCACAGATATGCCATTTTTACTTTCCTTCTTCACTGGCTTTTAATAAGATCCAGGCACAAGCTGTTAGATTTTCTTCCTGTAGGATAGAGCTGAATATTACAAGACAAATTTGCAAGCAGGCTAAAGCATGATTGACAAAACAAAATTTGTTAATACAATGGTTTGAGGTACTTGACAGAAATTTCTGTCAATAGTCTAGATTAGGGGATTTCAAAAAAAAGAAATTTGCAGATGAAATGACTTTGATGTTTCTTGTGAAAAGCATTTGTTGACAGACTGGATCAGAATGAGGAAAATGGGTACTTTCTCAATGCATGAGTTTAAGACTCTGACAAAACATGTATTAGTCTTGAAGGTTTCTCTCATTTGTCATATGCTCCTTTGGCTTTGTTGTTAGCTATAAAGGGGGCTCAGGCATAATCAGAAAGAGAGCAGAAAAAAAAGTGTCCCAGAAGTCAGGAGGTGTGGCCATGTTATTTCTCCAAGTGCTCATTGACTAGGTTTCAGATGCATTTTTAAAAATCTTAGTCCCTGAATTATTCTAAGAATAAGATTATTTTCTGTTTAGAAAAGATCATCTGTTATCAGTCAAGTTCATTTGGGAAATAAGCAGCAGAAACAAACTCTTGAAAAGACTCTCTAAGTCTCTAAAGCCAAAGCATGTCTCCCCCAAATTGTTCCAAATAAAAATTACCAACCCCCACTGAGGCTTATTTGGAGATTCCAAAGTTTAAGGCCCACTGATATGAGCAATATCCCAAAAGGAATAGGTTGGCTCTTCTAACTAGAAAAGTTTACAGGTAAGCTAAGCTATAGTCCTACCTATAATCCTGGTTACTCAGTAAGCTAAGATCTGAGGATTGAAGTTCAAAACCAGCTGGGTCAGGAAAATCTATGGGATTTTCCATCAACAATCTAGAGGTGGAGCTCTGGCTCAACTGATAGAGCCTTGCATGAAAAAGCTAAAGGACAGTACCCAAGTCCTAAGTTCAAGCTCCATTAATGGCACACACACAGAGACAAACACGAGTTCACCGGTGTATAATGCTTCAAGTCTAGCTGTATCCAGGATTATGTTCCATCTTCTTCATTATCCCTAGACGAAAAGGATGCTTTACCCTTGATCAAAATCCACAGACATCCAAGATGGAGTCCTTCCCATTTATTTTCATTGAACCAGCCCAGGGTGTTTGCCCTTGACGGAGGCAGTCAAACCCTTGAAACCTGTATAAAGCTACAAGTATACAGGAAAGGAGAGGTGGTTGTCACCACAAATTCCATTGTAGCTACAGAAAGATAGAGAAATGGATACTACCCAGGAAAACTGGAAATATCCATGCAAAGCAATCCGCTTGGTCTTCGAATAAAGCCCAGATCTAAGGACAGGGTATCTTTTCTGCACTTGCATACAAATGCAAACACACACACACACACACACACACACACACACACACACGCATGCGTGCATGCATGCACATTGCATGTTGGAAAGGAAATCCCACCTCTTAAAGACCCTTGTCTTCCTCAGACCCTCTGGGGGATACTTAGTTAATATAAACAGTGACCAGTTCTCCTAAAGGCAATCTGAAAGAAGTCACACAGAAGGTTCCTTAGCACAACCTCCCATTCTTAAATAGAGGCTCCTAAGCAACCATGGTAGGCTAGGGGGAGCGACATAAATTCCCCAGGGAGCAGTACGAAAGAAGGGGAAGGCGGCTCTGCTGCCATTCAGTGTGCTGGTCTCCTTCCCTCAAATCTTTTATTTCCCTGCACTTCACAGAGAAATTTGTGTTGCAGAAGAATAAAGAACTCGTGTATACAGCTTGGCTTTCATCTTCAAAACCAAGACTAAAACTCTTAGGCAGCCATCGGTGTGCCATCTCAGCAGTCCAAAGTCAGTGTTTTACAAAAGAGAGAGAAGAAAGTAAATTTTATCTAATCTCCCCCCACCCCATGGCTGTCTCTACCCTGAATAAGAACACATTTTCCAATTTTAGAACAAATGACAACGCTCAGTGAGTAATCTCATTGTGCCTTGAGAATTACCACCGAGAACAAATGCCTTGTCAGGTGACTCTTGTTTGGCTGTTGGTGGACTGAATTGTTTATGGGTGCTCTGTCTCTGTACTGAAATCTCCCGGAGGGCAGGAATCGAGCCTGATTCCTCTCCTGTGTCTCTAATGTTGGACACAGATCTCTGGTGCTCAATATAAATGAGTTGCAATGAGTTAAGTGATTATATGTTTTCTGATTTCCATAAGATGATATTTGCTCCTTTTTCATTCGACATGCTACAACCCAGATGGGCAGTTTTAAGGGGCCCCCTGACAACACCTTCCCCTCTTTCAGGTTAACGCCTGAAGATGACCTTGAGACAGTTTTACACCCAAATCCCACACATGACCACTAGAGGGAAGCAGAGAACACAATGATGGCACAGGGACCATTTTTGCTCAGCCTTTTGTCTCTAGCTCCAGGGTTCCCTCCTTGTATCTTTGTATTAACTTTTAGTCTTAAGGGTGCAAGTTCCAGAATAGAACAACCTGGTTTATTTTACAAAAATGAAAATCATGCCCTTTTCCCCTTTCCGTTTTTTAATATTATTGCTTGAAAAGTAATTTTATCCAGGAGCCAAACTACTGTTTGCAAACTGCACCTGATTTGTTTTTTATTTTCATGACATCCCCTTTAGAAAAGAAAAATCAAATCTTATCTACCTACATTAGGCTGGACCTTTTGCTTTTGAACACCTTTCCTATAAATTCTTTCTCTGATTTGGTCTATCATTCCCTCGAGACTACTTTTTTCTGGTTCAAAATACAGTCTGGGGGGTGGGGGAGGAAGCAACGTTCATTGGAAGAATAATTAAAGTAAGGAACAAGTCCTTCAATCCCAGTTAATCTCAGTAAGCCTAATTCATAGACTGAGAGATGGAAGTGTTCTCCCTCCAAATCACTCGTAGCCCAGCTGCAGCCTACACCAGGATAAACCAGATCAACGCAAGGTCATGGAGACCAGAGTTCTACATAAGGAAGATTTAATTTGGTGTTGGTTTGATCCAATTGCACAGGTCAAGGAATTACTGCTAAAAGTTAAAAGAACACACACACACACACACACACACACACACACACACCATAAAACTACTTACAGCTAAATTTCAGAATGAAGCAACACCTGAACCCTTGCCTTCTTGTATATTTTCTTCTCAAGTTCCAGAAAATGCTCTCATTTCCCAAAGTAACAAACAATTTGGCAATAACTAATGACATGAGCTATTCTATTTCTTATAAAAACCAAAAGCATTTTTAAAAACCTGTATGTATATTTAGATGCCTGATGACATACAGTAACAGCACTATCTATTGAAACAGATAATTGGAAATAATTTCAATACCCAGTAGTAAGGAATTATTTCTACATACGTACTACATCCATACTTTAAAGTATCATAGAGTTTTACTAAAGCAATGAGACTGTCAGACATCAATGGCTTATGTCCACAATACTAGATAGTCAGGAGGCTGAGACCTGGAAGATCATGGTTTAAAGCAAAGCTGGGCAGAAAAGTCCATGAGACTCCATCTCTAATTAGCCATCAAAGAGCTGGGCTGGAGGTCTGGCTCAGATGGTAGAGTACTACCTGTGAACAAATAAGCTGAGAAGAACATGTGCTCCTGAGTTTAAACCCTATAATGATAATAAATAAATAAATAAATAAATAAATAAATAAATAAATACAAAGGTAGATTAGCTGAAAAATACTAAATATTTACTCTTAATACCTCAATACAAATAGAAAGGCTTTCTAAGTTAAAAAATTATATGCATATATATGTAAGTGAATGGAAATGCAGTGTTTCATTTGCAAAGCCTGCAAAGATTTATATAACTCTGGCCTGGTGGATATTATATAGAATGGAAATTTAACTATATTTGGGCATCGCTTTGTCTAACTACTTTTGTAGAAAGTCTATACAGTTACTGACACAACTGGGCCCAATTGAGCCAATGTCATGCTGGGTCATTCGTGATTTGCTATTCACTAAAACTTTATTTATTTCAGGTGCTATCTAGCATTTGCCCAAGGGCAAAATAATACTTTTAATTGAAGATTTTAAAAAAACAATAGAATTCTGCTAAGCATGAACAACCAAAGCATATAGAGAAACACATCTCCAAGACTGAACAAATGTTCTCTTCTACCTCTGCCCAGAAACACATGTAAAGTGAGTCTTGGAGCTGAGACACGAGTTTTAGATTTCATTCTCTGCCCACAACTTTCACAAATAAAGGAGAACAGCAACGGCATCATGTGACACCACGGGCCATGTGATCTGCAGGCTGATTCCTGAGATTCTCTTGTCATCATAGAACAAGTCTGTACTTCACCATGTAAACACAAGACACTGAGAGTGAGAAGTGGTGCTATTAATCATTATTCTGCAATCTCAGTTGCCAATCAAGGCTGTTCTGAGCCCAGCGGGCAGACAGTCATTGGCTGAATTCCACTCTTAAACACAGAAAGTCCAAAGGAAGCTACCAATACAGATTGCATCTTGCCCGTGCCCAATTGGAGACCTTGGGATGTTTTCTGTTCCCGAAGTCCTCCCAAGGGCAGTGGACCCTGGCTATTGGAGCTAAATATTCATTTTGGGGGCTCCTCAGTAAAGAAAGAGACCATCTAGCAAATAACTTAATCAGTCCTGGGAGAAATAAAATGGAAAGAAGACCACTGCTCTTCAAGGTTGCCGTAATTAACGTGGGAGATGACACAGACATCCATTCTAGCCTCTAGCCTCTCCTGATGGGGCTTACTAAATCATCAATAAAACTCTAGGACAGCTAGTTGAACTGACTTTCATAAGTGTGATATTTGTGATACATGTATAGCAAAGAAATTATATATATACGTGAAAGTGGAATGCACTGGGAACCCACTGTTTGATGCAATGAGCTTGCCAAACATGTCAAAACATCTCCAAAACATATTAGCAATCAATTGGTTAGGCTTTTAAACAGAAGATTGTCTGGATACATATAATTCTATCATTCAGGAGATGGAGATAGGAAGATGCAGAGTTCAGGGCCACGTTGAACTACATAACAAACAAATAGAAACAGCCATAGCAGGTTGCCATAGCAGGTTGTTGGTGGTTCATGCCTGTAATCCTAGTTACTCAGCAGACTGAGATCCGAGGGTCATGGCTGTTAGCCAGTCTGGGAAGGAAATACTGTGAGATTCTTACTCTCCAATTACCCCAAAATGCTGGAAATAGTGTTGTGGCTCATATGGTAGTACAATAATGTTGAGCAAAAAGCTCAAGGACAGCACCCAGGCTGTGAGTTCAAGTCCCAAGACACACACACACACACACACACACACACACACACACACACACACACACACACAGAGTGTTAAGCCATGTATTTGTGGCTCACATTTGTAATCCTAGGAATTTAGGCAGCTAAGATCTAGAGAATTGCTGCTTGAGGCCAGTCTGGACAGAAAAGTTTATGCAACTCCCTCTCCAAAATAACCAACACAAACAAGGCTAGAGCCAAGGCTCAAGTCGTAGAGTGCCAACCAAGCAAGTACAAGACGTTGAATTGAAACCTCAAAGGGCAAAAAAATGATGTAAAAATATCACTATCTAAGTCAGTCTGTTGTGCAATTCATATAGGCCAAAAAGTTCAGTGATGATAGGACCAATAGGGGGGAACCCACTGGAGTCACGAATGCATTAAATATACTCTTAGAGACAAGAAAAATGTCCCATCACACAAAACAATATTCACACATGTGTGTGGGCGCGCCCTTACTCACAGGGATAAGAGAAGTATGTTGTCAAAAGGTGAGCAGTGCTTACATCCAAATGTCTGATTATATTGTTCCATTTCTGTGTCCGTTCATTTTTCATTATTTTCCAGTAGTCCTGCAAAGGGTTTACTATTTCAGCATGTCAGTGTTTATGTACAATGCAATTTTCTTAGATCTACTATTTTTTAAAAAATGTATAATGCTTTGTAATATTGATGCTGAGCCCTAGGGCCACCCATGGGCTGTGGGCACTTATGAGTAGTGTGGCAGGTTCAGAGGTGACAGTCCACGGAGCCCGTGGTGAGCAGGGATGGAGCCTTTGGAAGGGTCAGGAGGAGTGTGCAGAGAGAAGTATAGGTAAGAACTTTACTTTCGGATCTTACTTTTCTATGAATCTGAAATGGCTCTCAAATGTTCAAAAGTATGGAAGCAAGTACTACTTTGTTTATAAGGCAAAATATAATAAAAGGAAAGTAGAAAAATCAAAGACCAAAGAAAGTTTGATGGAGTCACTTGAAGACATTGGAGGGAGAAGCCAGGCTGAGGAAAGACAACATGACAGCCCGACTGAGGAGTTCTGGGAGGGTCTGCCCACTTGCTTTCTATGTCCGGGAGAGTACCTCCCAATCATTCAGTGGTACCCAAACAGGTGTAACCACACCCTCTCCCCTCCCACATACCTCCTCATGCTCCAAAGGGAAAAGTTACCCTCAAATTCTCTTTCAGGTCCCTGGTAGAAAATCCAGTTCCAAGAACTCTGTACCTCTCTGAAATCTGATCAAGCAAACAATGTGGAAAACTTTAGAGCTCCATTTTTTATGTCTCCATTGCCCCTCCCCTTAGTAAGGATTAAGATCTTTGCAGTTGGTGGATGCTTTGATCAGATGTGGAAATTATTTTACCATTGAGAGTTTCACCTCCTTGTGAGAAACAACCAGAAAGACCAAAGTCTCGGAGCCCTAGGATACAGGACTAGAGCTCGCTCAAAAAATCTCCTTCACCCTCCTGTCAGGGTATATCTACCTTTCTGCTCCAGACCATGGGTAAGGCAGATCTCCAGCCTAGTTTCTCAGTGGAAAACTGTGAGCAGGCTCCTGGCCCATGATTCACTCTGCTTGGGAAGCAGACAGAAATGTCCTTAAAGGCGCCTGGTTACAGAGACATGGGTGATGTGGAGTGGTAATTCTAGGGAATGGAGCAGGTGTAGCTCCTCCATATTCTTAAGAGGATGACAGGAGAGGGTGAATGTGATGCCTGGGGTGGGAGGGAAAAGAGGAAGAGCAAAGGAGGTATACCGTAAGTGATCCCTGTGGAGAATTCCAGAGGTCCTAAATAGAATTGTTGGGTTAAGAACCCTGTAAGCTATAGGTCTGAAGATGATCAGATATTTTGAATGGACCCAGTCAGTCAATCAAGAACAACAACAAAAGGGTTGGGCACTGCTCTCTGGCCTCTTTCAGATTCCATCTGCTACTAATTCAAAGAACCAAAAAAGGTTGCCCGATGAGCCACAGTATGCAGAGACTGGTTCATCCAAAATGCTATGGATCTTAAGAGATGAGGAATTTAATTCAGCCAGGGATGATAGACATATTGGATGCTGGGTGTTGAGCTAGGCTTCAAAGGAAATAAATCCATAGCAAGGCTGGACTAGTGCTGCTTTGAAATATTTATACCACTCCTGTCTTTTAGAGGATGAAAAATATCACCTTGTCCTGGAACATATTTTGAGACCTTAAATATACGATTTCCAGAATCCCCCAAATTATCCAGTTCCTGTTCATGTCAAATATAGGAAGAAAGGGTTTACCTGTTGCGCACAAGAAAATATCACACATCAATCCATAATCAACACCACTGTCACCATTTCTCATACCAGACAGACATCTCTAAGGCATTGCAATAGGATTGAGTCTGGAACATTACTTTGAAGGAGGAACTTTGCCTGGTCTAAGAATCATCACCACATCTAACTTCAAGCTAAAACAGAACTTGTTAGAAGCTTCAGAAAGGGACATATTGCAGCCTCTACAGAGAGTAAGGTGAGGATTCTCACCCGAGAGGCCTCCGTGTCTGCGATGCTTAGACTCTGCACTCTCTAGCTCCTCATCCTTAGAGCCTGCAGGTAGAGTGCTTCTCAAGTCAGGCAGTTTGTCCTCTAAAGGAAGACAGTGATTTGTTTATTTGAAATAGGGAAGGGAAGGTGGGGGGGGGACAAGATGATTGGGAGGGGGTGAGGAGAGGAAAACAGGGACAAAAAAACAGAAGGGGCATCAATATACGAGAAGTAATGCATCCACTACATGACAAATGTAACTATAAACTCTCTATACATTATGCCGACAATAAAATAATAATAAAAAATAAGCACCAGTGAAATCTCAAATGCTCTACCGAGGGGCATTAGCTACTGAAAACTAAGATTGCTACCACTCACCACATCCTAAAGGAGAAAGCAGGCTCAGTCCATAGTAGCGGCCATATGCACATCCCACCATTTGAGACGCAGCTTTGAGTCACTGGAATTGTTCTTTCTGTGTGTGTGGGACCCATGGATAGTAAATCAACGGTACTGATTAATCACTCCAAGGTGAGTAAACAAAATCTTTCATGGGTCTAATCTTGCATCTAGGCAAAGCCTTACTTGGAACAAAAGAAGAGCTGAATCCAGGCCCAGATGTTTCATATCTGTAATCCTAGCTACTCAGGAGGCTGAGGTCTGAGGATCGAGGCTCAGAGCCAGCCCAGACAGACCAATCCATATCACGTTTATGTCCAATTAACAACAAGCCAGGAAACAGAGGTGAGACTCGAGTGTTAGAGTGCCAGCCTGAGGCAGGAATCTAAGGAACAGAGCCCAGCCTCTGAGTTCAAGCCCTGGTATCAATACAAAAAGGAAGAAGATGGAGAAGAGGAGAGCTGGAAAATTGAGTTTGTCTACTTTCTAATTTAGTAGATTCATTCATTCATGAATGAATGAATGATTCTTGATCACCCTCATGTGCTAGGAATTATTCTAGATCTCAGAGATACAAAATGAACCAGGGTCAAACCCCCATTTGCTTTATATATTTGTGGTGGTAAAGGAATACATGAGCAAACAAATGAAGCAATGGTGATGGTGATGAATTCTGTAGAAGAAATGAACTGAATGGTACTGTGAGAGGAAGGCAAAGGCTGCCTGAGCTACAAGATCAAAAACTCCTTTTTGACAGTCCCAAAACCCCAGCTTTCCCATCTGTGAACACACATTTCTGTGGGTAATTTTGAAAATCAGTATTTTCCCCAAGATCTAGTATTATAAACATGTCCACAGCCAACTGGTCCTCACCTTTCTGTATAAGCCAGATGTTTTCCCTAAACAAACAACCAAAACTCTTTGAATTTAGACTTCGGCAGAAATGGGAAAAAGTCATGTGACCCCTAATGGAGAACTAATGTACAATTTTGCTCCCCGAGTCACCTAACTTAAGCCACTGCATGGGAAACAAAATACAACCCACAAAATTCGAATGGTATAGATTTGAGCTTGAAGGAATTTTCCATATGTTAGTAAGCATAAAGTTATAGAACACTCGGGGTTTTTCAACACAACATTGTTCTGCTCCCATTTCCTGGATAGCAATTGAGGTGGGGGCACTTGAGTTCTGTTACTTGTAAAGGCCCATGCATCTTAGCAATGTTCTAAAGAAGGAAAGATGGACTAGATCTCAGACTTAGCCAAAATTATGAAGCTTCTCTTGAATTGCTTTTGCACTGCATTTAGTACAGTGGGAAGCAAGGAAAGCTTATCTGTCACATGTTCCTCATGATGTTAAGCTTGTTAGGGACAAACAATAGTACTATATAGTCTTAGGGCTAGTTAAATATAAAGCTAACTACATTGCTACAAGGATTTCATATATTTATACACATGTACATTGTGCATATAATGATATGAGCTTCATAGAATTCCAATCTATAATAAGTACATCAAATGCAATGCAATTTGTGGGCACCTTAGTGACCCCCAGCTTGGCACAGACTAGATGAGAAACTGGTTTTAAAAAAATAAGACAAAGGAGCCAGGCGCCCACTGCATTGCTTAGCTGTTTACTTTTGTAACCCTAGCTACTCAAGAGGCTGAAATTCGAGCATCATCGTGGTTCAAAGCCAGCCCAGGCAGACAAATCAATGCGATTCTTATCTCCAATTTAGCCAGCAAAAGCTGAAAGTGAAGATTCAGCTCAAGTGATAGAGCATCAGCAGTGGCAAAAAAAACAAACAACAACAACAACAACAACAACAAAAACCCTAAGGGATATAGCCCAGGCCCTGAATCATCCCAGAGCTAGAACCAAAAATACAAAAAGGAAAGAGACCCAATTTATGAGCTCTATTTCACATGTCATAAAATGGGTCAACAGATGTATTGTAGCTTTTTCAGTGACTCAATTAGTGGCAACACTGCCTCTAGAAGCAAGGACTCCAGAAAGCTTGAGTATATGCATTTTTCATAATTCTTTATCCCTATAAATCTCAGCTCAACCCAGCTCACAGGCACACCTGGCATTGAGAATTACCAAAATGTAACAAGCCCAAACTAGGAAGCAGAAGCTTGGTTAGAACATCTGGCTGTGCGCTTGAGTAATCTGACGAATCTATTTTGTTTAATCCACTTGTATTTGTTCAGTGCCTGCTGCATGTGGTTGTGAGCACATGCACACACACATACAAACACACACACACACACACACACACACACACTCACACAAATTAATTCAGACCCTTGAGGAAATAAATGATTTGAACTATTAAACGTATTTCATAAACCTGGCAACATACATACACATTATTCATCATCGTAGCAAATAGATTTGGTAACCTAATTTAACATAAAATAGAGTGGTTTGCCCAAGGTCACACAGGTGGCCAATGACAGAGCCAAACTGCATCATTTCTTGAAGGAATACCTGTTCATGCCAGGTCCTGGCCCAGCCCTGGGGATAGGACATCCAACAAACCAGCAGGCAAGCCTGGCTATATAATTCTCATTATCCTGGTGCTTGCATTTCAGAAAAGGAAACAGATATTAAGCCCGTGAACTAACAAGTGAACAAGACAACCACCATTGGTTATGCCTGTTACACAATCACACTGAGTAGAACCATTAGGGATCCTCAATATAACCTCATTTACTGGAGAAAGAAATTGCAAGGAGACAGCCAAGTCAAGATATATTTCCAGGCAGAAGGGATTTCAAGTATAAGAGCTGTAATGAGAGGACCAAGGTATATACTCAAAGGACAGAAGGAGCAACCAAGAAAGGAGGGGTTGAATAGGAATGCACTGGTAGTGCATTCCTGTAATCCTAGCTACTCAGACTGAGGTATTAGGATGGTGAAGCCAGAACAAACAGGAAAGTCTGTGAGACTTTTATCTTTAAAAAGGCAAATGTGGAGCCATGGCTCAAGTGGTAAAGTGTTAAGTTTGAGTGAAAAAGCTAAGGGACAGTGCCCAGGCCCTGAGTTCAAGTCATGCAACTGGCACCAAAATAAAATGATCATGATCATAAAAAGGATGACTAAAAAAGACTGAGGACAGGAAACCAAAGGGGTGAGCTGCAACCATTTCATGAATAAAATGTAGTCTTTGTAAGAGACTTAGGTTTTAGTTCAATCTGGTAGGAAATCATTGTAAGCTGTGGTTTTGTGTAAATATAATTGTTTTTTTTAAAATCAACCTCTGTCCTTTGTTTCCTTCTCAATAAGCATGTTATCTAAACCTTGTTTCAAAAGACGCAGCATTCAAAAAGTAGAATAGAAGAAACAAATTTTCCAAGAGACCAAGATGCTACATGCTACAATTAGGCTAATTTAGTTTAGACTTGCCTTGAAATGAGGCATTTAGTTAAAGGAAAATATGCCCTACCCTTTTAACCTACAATAACGAGGTACCTTAATTACTTCTGGGAACTGAAGTCTAGCATTACAGCTAAAAACCATACACACAATTAAGACTTCTAGTATCTTTTAGTAAACGAATATTTAACTTTTCTTTATAGGCAGATCAAGAACTTGGTGGGAGGATTTTAAGCCATGAGGTGATTTTTCCAGAAGGCTACATGAGAAGGATATATGGCTGCCGGTAATGAATGAACAGTAAAACTCACATGGGGTGTGAGATAGTCATTTTGAATCCTACATTCTCTTCTCATCCCCTTCCTATCTCAAAGAGATATTAGGTCAGTGAAGATTAGGGTAGATGAGAGTATCACAGGCCAGTGAGAAGCAGTGAAATGTAGAGACTACCTTTAGCACGCCTGCTTACCTGTCACCAATGATAAAGAATTGATCTGGACATTAGTAGCTCACACTTGTAATCCCAAATACTCAGGAGGCCTAGGACTGAGGATCCAGGTTCAAAAGCCAACCTGGACAGACCAACCTGACTCTTCCTCTAATTAACCAATAAAAAGTCAGAACTAGGGCCGGGAGTTTGGCCTAGTGGTTAAAGTGCTTGCCTAGCATGCATGAAGACCCGGGTTCGATTCCTTGGTACCACATACATACAAAAAAAAGCCAGAAGTGGTGCTGAGGCTCAAGTGATAGAGCTCTAGCCTTGAGAAAGTCCAAGAACAGTGCTCAGGCCCTGAGCTCAAGCCCAGGACTGGCAAAAAAAAAAGTCAGAACTAGAGTTATGGCTCAAGTGGTAGAGAAGAAAATGAATTCATGAAGTAATAATCCATAATCATTAACACAATAAACTCCAAGTGAGAAGATATTAAGTGGCTGAGAGAAGTGAGTGTGAGACTAAGAGCTGAAGGATTAATCAGACAAAATGCCACTTGGGTGGAAAATCAGATCAATGCTGGAATTCCAGACTTGGTTGCCCCTGGGAGAGGAGTGCGGTGGTTTTTAACCATGTCCACAAGAATCCTTTCACATTTCCCAGTTCGAGAAGAGTTTTCAGTGATCTACTTCTAACCATGGGAATATGACAGAGGTGACCACTCAGCCTGTATGGTGAGTAGGATACAGGCTGCCTTCTGCTGTTATAAATAAACACGTAGGGGAAGCCAGCTACCATGTTGAAGAGATTCTCAGGCAGCCTGTGAGAGAGAGGGGTGGGGTGGCTTGGCCATGTCCACAGACCTCCTGCCAGTTCTCTCAGAAATGAAGACCCCTTGACAATAGCTGCCCTCTAGGCAGAGGATCCTTCACCCTTCCTTGTCATCTTTTCTTTAGTTGGCTCCAGTGATGGCTGCCATCTTGATTGAACCATCATGGGCATGCTCACTCTAGAATCGCCATCTCAACTGCCTCCACATCACTGACCATGGGAAGTGTGAGGTACTAAATACCTTCTGCCTGAAGCTGCTACATTTTAGGGTGATGGTTACATAAGAATAGAGAATATATATATATAAATATATAGTGAATAGGGTTTACTAAGAGCAAATAATCAAGGCAAGATTTTTTTAAAAAAGAAATGCTTATATACATTTATCAGAATTGGAGAAGGGAAGAGGAACAACAAAACGGTGAGAAAGAGGAGAAAAGATGAACCAATGCAACAGGATACTCACAAGACAGTATGTTGGAAATGAACTTTATAACTTGCAGTGGGGAGACTGGAGATAGAAAAAGTAGGAGATAAACAATGTTGGACAAGAAATGTACTCATTTCCTCATGTAACTCTAACCCCTCTGTATATCACCTTGAAAATAAAGTTAAATAAAAAAAATGAATAGAGAATGAATCCAAGTGGTAATGCTTGGTGTATGATGGGTAGATGTGAAAAATATAGAAAACAAAGGCAGTGAAGCAAATGGCAGATTCTGTAGTTTCAATGGCTGGTTTTGATTTTCTGAGTCCTGAAAGTTGCAGGTTAAACTGGAGTTAAGTACAAAAAAATAATTTCTCCAAGTTAATGGCCAGGAGCCATTTTCCTGAAAGCTCACTTGGTAAACTTACCAAGCACCTATCGGAGGGTCTCTATGTATCCTTTAGTGGAAAAATGCTAAACAACCCTTCTCCTAAGGGAAGGTCAATGGCTCCAGAGTAGAAATAGTCCTCTCCTGTACCAAAGGGCAGCAGAAAACCCCCACACTTCTCATCTGGGATCTGACTTTGTAATTACAATTTTAGTTGGTAATCATTAAGCACATACCCCACCCTTCAATTTATAGATAAGCATCTACCTACCTGCTTACACACACACACACACACACACACACACACACACACACACACACACACACACACACACTCCAGCCAGCAGAACAGGATTCATAAGTTACCATTGTGTCCTTCATCTGGGTCACCCATCCCAGAAATATCCACCACACCATCATCTTAAAGAAATTATTTCCATTGGTGGTTCTAAATAGGACCACATTATTTTTCTACACAAGTGTCAATTTTCCTGAGCAATATTACATTTTCCCAACATTTAGTTTTCTAGCATTCTGCTATGACTATCTGTGTAGATTAGAAAGGTTCTTAACTGTTATCTGTAATAGATTTTGCCTGTAGCAAAATTCATGCAGGCGTAATAGAAGAACAAAGTGCACTCTGATGAAATTGCAACCATAATTTCCAGATGCCTGACATTTATTGCTTATTGCTATTAGAATTCAAGTGCCTATTTGTTTTGTACTTTGCTTTTATTCTTGCACCACAACATATAATGGAAAAAAAGATATTTTAAATGTTGGGTTAAGTATCACAGATCAACACGAAGTACCAGCCTAATCAATACTGCTTAAACATACTCCTAGGCAATTAATTTTTAAAGAATCAAATTGATGTACCACATTAGAATTTATAAGGATATCATAATGGATGCTAGATTCTTTATTGTTTAATTAAAAGCAACATTTAGCACTCACATATCTAATTGTGATGGCATCACCACACATGACGTAAAAAGGTTTGGGGAAATATAAATGATTGCTGTTTATGTTGTTGTTGCTTCTGCTGCAGTTGTTGTTCTGATCCTGTGCCTTGAACTAAGGGACTTGGCACTGTCCCATAGCTTTTTCAACTCAAGGACAACACTCTACCATTTCAGTGATAGCTCCACTTCCAGCTTTATGGTGGTTAATTAAAGACAAGAGTCTCTTTTCTACCCTAGCTGGCTTCAAACTGCAATCCTTAGATCAGCCTCCTGAGTAGCTAGGATTACAGGTGTGAGTCACAGACACCTGGCCACAAATGATTCTTTACAGAACACTTTTAAATATTAAATGTTAATTGTACTATACTTGCCAGAGGGCTCTCATCAAATTATTCAAAGCATTTATAAGAAAGGCTAGAAGAGGCTCAGCTTAATGCGGCTTTCCTAGGGACCAGCTCGTGATTCTTGACAGAAAGATATCTGCACCTAAAAGAAGAAAAGACAGGATATCCGTGGCTATCACGTGGGAAGAGTTGGATCTGAGGCATAGCATAAGAGAAAAACATGACAGGTTCAGGGAAATATGCAAGAAAAAATGCACACACAGAGCAGAGACAGAATCTAGGAAATAAACCCTAGCAGAAAATGCTGCTGACAAGTCTAAATCTTAAAAACAAAAGGCATAATCCAGTCTTCTGGGGTGAGACACAGAAGCTTACAAACTTGAGGTCCACAGATAATACTGTTAGACTGAGGCCAGAATATTTAATCAACACTGAGGCCACACTCATGGAATAAGACTGTGTTTAGCCAGAAAGAGACCCAAGAGCAAACAGAATGGGAGTAACTAGTCTAGACTCTCTAGTTCATGGAAATCAAAATCAAAAATCATCAAGGAAGTCTGGAATGGAGCCTAGACTAGACACTGTGACCAATGAGTCTTCAGCTTTTGTTATTATCTTCCTACAACATCCATGTTTGGAAAAGTTTTGCATCGCACAGTGCATTTGCTCAGGAATAGTCAGGGTAGAAAGCTTTGGCAAGCAAACAGACAACTATGCTTTTACATAGAAGACAAACATTACCACAGAGCTATACCCTCAGCTCAAAGTATACAACTTCTAGTAGGGGGCTTTTTGAAATATGGACAGTAGATTTTGAAGACAGACTCTGGTGTCTCATGTCTATAACCCTAGCTATTCAAGATGCTGAAATTTGTAGGATTCCAATTCAAAGGCAACCTGGGAAAGAATTCCCAAGAGTATCTCCAGTTAACTAGTAAAGAGCTGGGCTTCAGGCATGGATCCAGTGGTAGAATGCCAGCTGAGTAAGAATATGAGATCCTAAGTTCAACTCTGAGTACTGGTGAGCATACACACACACATACATACACACACACACACACACACACACACACACACACACACACACACACACGTGTGTGTGCAAAATGTAAAACAATGAAATGAGCCAGGTAGAATATAAATAGCTCGGGCCGGGAGTTTGGCCTAGTGGTTAAAGTGCTTGCCTAGCATGCATGAAGATCTGGGTTCGATTCCTCGGTACCACATACATAGAAAAAAAAAGCCAGAAGTGGTGCTGAGGCTCAAGTGGTAGAGCTCTAGCCTTGAGAAAGTCCAAGGACAGTGCTCAGGCCCTGAGCTCAAGCCCAGGACTGGCAAAAAAAAAAGAAAATAAATAGCTCAAGTTTGAGTTTACCCACTATAACTAAAAATGAAAGGAAGAAAGAAAGAAAGAAAGAAAGAAAGAAAGAAAGAAAGAAAGAAAGAAAGAAAGAAAGAAAAAAGGAAGGAAGGAGCTTTTGAACACTATTGCTTGCATTTAGATGCCATCCAATCCCTTAGGTCTGTGGTGGAGGAAATTCCTTCTTCCACAAAGCTGATGACCACTGAGGACTGTGGCTCCGCCCAGGAAGCAGTGGAGCATTAGCTGGTCCATATGGCTTCTGCAATGTGCAAGGTCTATGGGGAAAGTCTACAGCCTTCTATGTTGCGAAGAACTCTGAGCCCAGGACTCTGCAAATCTGTATTACCAAGGCTGGGTACTGGAAATGGATGTCTTGGCAGGCTTTCTCAGAACATACAGGGTTTGGGGGGATATCAGAGCAATGAGACACTGCTACTTAGCTCAGAGGACCCCTCAAGAATCTGCCTGTAGAACAAGGTGGCACCTTTGCACACAGATCTGCAGTTTAGGGAACGAAACTACAATGACTCTATTTTCTGTAGCTGACTTTTATTTTGTTTATTTATTTCCTTCAGTACCTGGGGTTTGAACTCAGGTTCTCATGCTAACTAAGCAATCGTGTTGTGTTTGAACCACACAACAACCTCTTTTAGCTTTAGTTATTTTTTTCAGATTGGGTTTGGCTTGTTTTGTTATTCTTTTTGCCAAGAACCTACCTTGGTCAATAATTCACCTACCTATACCTCCTAAATAGCTGAAATGAAAAGTATGAACCACTATGCCTACCTTGCTTGCTCACTATTTGCCCAGATTGGCCTTAAATAGCAATTTTTCTAGTCTCTATTTTCTAGGAGTATAGGTGTATACCATCATGCACAGACCTTGACTTCATCTGCTTGATGCCATACCATTAGCCAGAAAGAGGGGGAGTGATTTTATTCGGTCTCAGGTAATTTTTTTCTTTGGAATGGAGAATAATCAAGTCTCTTTTCAGTAAGCACGTTTTGGGAGTGTTAGTCTAAACTTTGTGCCTTCGTGTAAGTTACCATCAAATCATTTAGATAACCATGTAGACCAACAATGGAATTCTATGATGATGTCAGAAAGCATGACATTGCCCCATTTGTAAGAAAATGGAAAAATTCAGACAAAATCATATTAAGTGAAGTAAGCCAGACTCAAAGGAACTTAGGCTCAATGGTTTCCCTCATTTGTCACAATCAGTAGAAACCTTGGGCTCTCCTAGCAGAGATTTACAATAGAACAAAACCTAGATACCTAAGGCCATATAGTATGACGCTAAATGAAAGGATCTCCAGGATATAGAAACAAAAGCCATATAATGAGTGACTGTTGTCCTTGATGTACTATGTTATCTCTCATCTCTTTTGCTGTCCCTTGGTTATCTCATATTGTTACAGTATTTCAGCTTGTTATCTGATATATTGTATATATGTGTATTTGGTTATTTGAAATCGGATAGGGAAGGGGGGAAAACAAGATGAGGGGTGAGGGGTGGGGGGAGGGAAATGGGGACCAAGACATGAGAAAGGGTATCAATGTTTGTGAAGTAATGCACCTTCTAGCCGGTGAATATAATGTAACCCTTCCTTCTATACAGTGAATATAACTCTTCTATTAATTACAATAAAAATATATGGAAAAAAACATATAGACCATAAAATTTGTGAATGAGGATTGGACACAATAAGAATAATCTATGGAACTCCATGTGTGTGTGTGTTTGTGTGTGTGTGTGAGAGAGAGGGGGGGGGAGAATGTGGGGTTCTACTGTCTTCTAAAAATTCCCTTGGTGTAGGATAATTTTGGATGAATATGGGCTCCAGAATGTGTGTTGAACATGATAAACCAGCTCGATGGACGCAGGGGGCAGTGTGACCAGGAAAAAGTAGCATGTTTTGATCATGATCCTAGTCCATTTTGGGGGCTTGACTAGTGGGAAACACCAAACCTTGTCATCATTCCTCCACGTTAATACAAGGTCAGACGATGGCCCTGGTGTGTAATGAAACCCAGGTGTGAGGAACACTAGATGGGGAAGAGGACAAGGTTAGTGCAGTGGTGGCTTCTTGGACATAGCACATTTCAATCAGACATGAGAAAAAAAATCTATTTTGTTCTCCAGATGTGCATGTTTGCATTACAGATTGGAATTCAAATGATGAGAAAGATACTGATGCTACAACCACCCTATTAGACATTTCTCTGATGGAGAGGAACGAATGGGGAACACTGGACAGGAAAACTCTACTCACTAATAAACATCTCCCAAATGGTTAGATGTCTTCACTCAATGGAAAGACAACTTGCTTGAAAGAAAGTATTAGATGTTTGTTTGTTTTAGTGTGGAGCGTAGTAAAATAAATCACATGTGTGGCTCTGAGAATGACTCTTGAAACATATGATTTGGAAGAACAAGTACTCACAAGATAATTGTTTGGAAATCCTTACATCAAGTATGGCACCTTTCTATCACCCCTCTAAATAATTGTTAAAGGATTTTCTATGACAACTTTGCTTTTCTTTTTAAAGCAGACCCCAGACTGGCCATTGCTTTACTTTTTTAATAGAAATGATAGGCAAATGTGGTTTAAAAGAATATGAAAAGTACCCAAATTCTGATGGATCACGCCTGTAATCTTAACTACTCTGATGGCTGAGATCTGAGAATTATGGTTCAAACTCATCCTGGGTAAGAAAGTCTATGAGATTCTTATCTCCATTTAACCACCACAAAGCCAAAAGTGGACCTATGGCTCAAGAGGCAGAATGCTAGACTTGAACAAAATGGCTCAGGAAGATTGCTCAGGCCCTAGGTTCAAGCCCCAGCACAAAAAGGAAGGAAGGAAGGAAGAAGGAAGGAAGGAAGGAAGGAAGGAAGGAAGGAAGGAAGAAGGAAGGAAGGAAGGAAGGAAAGAGAAGTACATAAAGGTGTTTCATTAAATTATAGAAGGCACTGTTCTTCCTCAATCATTCCCACTTAAGGAATATGGACATTATCAGCTTCCCATTTATGCTTCCAGATAAAAAGACATAGAATTCCAATTATATTTTGATTTTTAAGTTTGTTATACGAAGATAGATCTAGAGACTACCCTATAGTGTGATTATTTGACTCGGTTACCAATCTTGGGAGTATAGTCGTACCTGTACATTCTTCTTGAATGAACTGCTTCCAACAGCTAGATGAAGATGTCTTTTTTATATAGCCAATTTTTGTTCATAGATATGGTAGTTTTTACCATCCTCTTGGTATCCCACTGAATGCTCAAATGGACAATCTTTACATATGTCCTTATCCTTAGGATACATTTATAAGATTTTTCCATAGCACAAACTCCTAGATATGGAATTTCTAGGTCAAAGGAGACATTCCTGTTTAAAATTAATCAGTATTTCCACATTACTCGTACATTCTCTCTAACAGTTCTGAATGTTTGTTCCCTTACTTCCTTATTAGTTTGATAAGGAAAACTAGAAAAGCATTGTCCATTTGGTATGTTTCTCAAATTGTAGAGCATAGTTTTATTGAACTCATACTTCTTTTTGAATAAACTTGTATAAGCTATGGAATGGAAAGGAACTTTGCCAAACATTTTTTTTGCCACTCCTCAGGCTTGAACTCAGGCCCTGAGCACTGTCCTTGGGCTTTCTCAAGGATAGAGCTCTACCCCTGGAGCCACAGCACAATTTCTGGCTTTTTCTATATAGGTGGTATGGAGGAATTGAACCTGGGTCTTCATGCATGCTAGTCAAGCACTCTATCACTAGGCCAAACTCCTGGTCCCTATTTATTTATTTATTTATTTGTTTTTTTTTTCTCTTTTAGCAGCTGACCTGGCTTGATTCCCATTCAGTCTTTAGTGAGAGGTTTCCTGTGACTGGGGAAATTCCAGAAGACAAGTCTCCAGTTCAGTGAGCTCCAAAAAGAATTCCCATTTCCAATCAACATGACCAGGGCTGAAGTCATCTCATAAATAGAACAAAAAAATAGAACCAATGACATTCATATCACCTTCAGCACAGGAGACAAAATTGTGGATAGAATCACCTGAGAAGAGAGATATTTAGCAAGTAGAAGTGTGATCAAAGAGAAATGACCAATATCTGCACAGGAAGCTGAATGTCAGGATGTTGTCTACAGCATCACTGAAAAGAGAGAGCTGAATATCCAGGATATGCCTTGCCTGCTTCCAGCTTCTGCAGAGCTGTTGAAACACTTCTTGCTATAATACTAAATAAAGGGGAAGTGCTGAATGACAGTGTGGAGAGGATGCCTCCTGCAGGTGTAAAGAGACAGTGTGGCCTAGTGATAGAGTGCTTGCCTAGCACGCACAAAGCCTTGGGCTTGATTCCCTAGAACCACATACACAAAAGCTGGAAGTGGTACTGTGGCTCAAGTGACAGTGCTAGCCTTAAGAAAGCTCAAGGACAATGCCTAGGCTCTGAGTTCAAGCCCCAGGGCTGGCAAAAAGAAAAAGGAGAGACAAATGTGATGCATTCCAGAAATCTCACCTGTAATGAAAAGTATTCACCCAGTAAAGTCTTCCACACAGAATACATATTCAAGTTGGTGGCAGAACTTTTTAAAAATTTTTTGCCAGGGCTTGAGCACTGTCCTTAGGGTTTCTCTCTCAAAGCTAGCGCTCTACCACTTGAGTCACAGCACCACTTCCGGTTTTTCTATGTATGTGGTACCAAGGGATGAAAGCCGGGTCTTTGTGCATGTGAGGCAAACACTCTACCACTAGGCCAAACTCTCAGCCCTGTGGCAGAATTTTTTCAAGCACCTCAATGACTAGATTTTTCCCAGACCTCCTGAGTTAGGACTCAAGCATTGGTATTTTTTCTTATAAATTCTCCTATTCTAATATGCAGACGAAGACTCTCTTCATTAGGAGCACCTGATAACTGAGAGTGAGTGAGGAAAGAGGTGACAAGAAGAAATGTATTTGTGACCTGACTTACATAATGTGACATCTTCATATATCATCTTTACTATATACATGTGTATATATACACATATATACATATGCACACATGTATTCATATATATTCATGTAGGTGCATATATATATATATATATAACACGTGTGCAGAGTAGGAAAACATTGAGGATAACACCGAGAAAAAGCAGTAGGTGAAAGCTCCAGCACACCAGAATTAAGAGATGGAGGAAGGAGGAAGGCTGGCAAGCCTTAGTTGGAATGAGAGAGCAACTATTCCATATACAAAGCCTTTAGGAGGAGGAGTAGACAAGGCAACCTCCCCTTGGCTCAAGACTGTCCTCTAGGGAGTGTGATGAGGAGATGGGGTTGAGCAATGGTGAAACATCGAAGCAGTCAACTTATTGATAGAGAAATGGAGTTTGTCAGACACTAGAAGAATTTCCAATGTGAGTAATTTGGAGCTTGGTAGAAGTGAGACACCAAAGGTCCATGCTCGGGCCTTGCATCCTGGTTCCCTTTCTTGGAGCATCCCTGACAGGATTAGAACACAGTCCCCAGGCCTCTGGGCCTTCCGGCCTCCTGTGGTCAGAAGTGCCCACCAGCGGGTGATGCGATTTCTCCCCTTGCAGAACTGCTGGGATAAAGGGAAACATCTAGTATATATTTAAAGAAATGAGGCTCTCTGGGTCCGATCACACAGACATTCAAACTACCATGACAAATTCAGACTCTAACCTAATAAAAATGCTTTCCTAATAAGCCCTCGGTTTATAACTGATTGGTAAATGTGTGACAAAAGAACATAGAGGTTAAAACCAGTTCTTTCCTTTGGTTAAAGTATATATCACCCCATTTCTCTTTTAAGCCCCTAATCCTACACCTGCTAAGACAGGGTTCCATAAATTAGGGTTCACCTTACATTTTGCTTCTCTTAATAGTTTCATTCAATATTTTCCAAGTTCACACAGAATTAGAGCATCACGGCACACTGGAGCCAAGAAAGGATCATCTCTCACAATGGTTCAGCAGCCAGAACTCTGAAATGAATGAGCTTAAACGCAGACTTTTTCCTCATTAGTAGCATGCGTCTCCTGGAAGCTTGTGGACACCATGTAGACACCCATCAAATGAGACAAGCTCGTGGAAGAAGCAAACCTCCTTCCAGTACATCTCCACACAACCTGCTCAACCTCTTGGTTATGGTGGCAAATAACTCATTCCCCTCTAAGTTCCAATTGCGTATTACAGCACATTAATGTCTGTCTTCCTTTATGGCAACCTATCATATGGTTAGCTTTCTCCTTTATAACCTAAATTATTTTTATTTCTCCAACCATTTCGTCTAACTACTTTGAATCAAATAGAAAAATGATCCCCATATACCGAGGTGCTGAACGACCCTGTAAGGAGGCAGAGTGCATTAAGCAAGTGTGAGGGGACATCCCCCTCCCCTGGGGAAAGAGCATCACCATCAGTGTGGTCTCAGCGCTGCCTGACTCCATCTAGACATAGCCCCAGCGGTGGGGGAAACTGAGGATCACCTTGCTCTTCATAAATATGCTAGCCAATACACCTGTCATCCTAACTACTCAGGGGGCTGAGATCCAGAGGACCATAGGTCAAAGTCAGCCTAGGCAGAAAAGTCTGTTAGGCTCTCTCTGCAATCACCCAGCTATGCTGGCAACATGACTCGAGTGGTAGATGCCAGTTGTGTGCAACCAAGACCATGAGAGCTCAAGGCCCTGACTACATCACTGCCCCCACCCATTCACATACAAAAACTAGCCAAATATCTTTAAAGAGGAATGTTTAAAACCAGCTTCCTATTCATATCTTGGGGTACATCTTGAAAGTCTTGACCTTTCCAAGTCTGGCCTTCCCATATCCTTCACTGTACAGCTGCTCTGTTGGCTGCCTTTCAGTTTGTTGAATGAAGCATGTTTCTCTTCACCACAGGACCTTCTCATATGCTGTGTCCTGAAGCACTTGTTCCTCGTCCTCTGCCTTACCCAGTTAATGATACCCTTTTTTCCAAAAATCAAATTCATTCATCATTCCTCAAAAAAAGGCCCTTCCCTGGCCTCTTTTGCCATCCTGTTTTCTCTAATATATAGTCTTGAGCACCAGTTTTGCAACATGGTTGTCTATTTTTCTACTTTCACAATAATATGCAATAGCCCCTCCCCCATTATTTGCATTGCATCATCTAACACTGGATATTTTTATATTTTACAGGTGTTTAGTAAGCATATGGTAATTTCTTAGTATGGCTCTAATATAAACTTGTTCCTATATTTATGTAAATGAACAGCTATTGTGCACTTAAGAAGCACTGATAATGCCTTGTTGGGAGGAACTATCTACTCTTTACACATTATATAATGACTCATTTTTATTTTTGTCATTTACGTGCACTAATTCTTTATATATTAGTTATCTGAATTCATGCACACAGAGCACTTTGCAAAAAAATAAAATAAGTGTTTTCTCCATTCTGTGGCATAGCTTTTCATTTCTATAATCAGAACTACCAATGACAGAAATTTCAAACTTCATGAAGTCAGACTTTTCACTTCATTGTTTTTGCATTGCTTTGTTTTCCCTAAAAAATGACTTTTCTCTATGCCTAGCTAGGTCATAAACATGTTTGTCTATATTATTTTCATCTAAGAGTCTTGTAGTTTTAGCTTTTACCTACTTATCTGGATTTTATTGCCAGTTAATGTGTGTGTGTGTGTGTGTGTGTGTGTGTGTGTGTGTGTGTGTGTGTGTGTGTGTGTGTTGGTCCTAGGGCTTGAACTCAGGGATTAGTAGCTAGCCTCTCTGTTCCTGAGCTTTTATTTCTAAGGCTAGCAATAGACAGATGCTAGATAGATGGATCGATAGATGCACACACACACACACACACACACACACACACACACACACACACAATCAGGGTGTCACAGGGACCTTTCTGCCCAAGATGGTATCAAACCATGATCCTCAGATCTCAGCCTCCTGAGTAGCTAGGATTTAGGCATGAGCCTAAAAGTATCTTTTATTTCCATTTAAATGTAAGGATGCTTTCTTCCAAAGGTGATTGATTGTGTGCCTGTGAATTATTTCTTGGACTTTTTTTTTAGTTCTCTGATTCATTTGTTTGTGTTTACTTCAGTCAGTGCTACACTATCTTGGCTATTGTAAATGTACGCCAAGTCTTGAAATCAAGTAGTGTTCACTTGTCTAACTTTTTATGAATATAATTTTGATCAAAATTGCATGAAAATTTTAGCAGCAGTGTCTGTTTCTATCAAAAGAAAATCTGGACCAGATGATGGGGACTCATAGGTATAATCTTAACTACTCAAGAGGCTAAGGTCCAGGCTATCATGCTTAAAAACAACCTGGGCAGAAAAGCTTACTAGATGCTATCTCCAAAATAACTATGAAAAAGTAGAGCTGAAGATGTGGCCTAAGTGGTAGAGTACCTCACAAAATGTGAGGTCATGAGTTCAAACTCAAATGAGAAATAGCAAATATAATACCTTTGTGGTTGAAACTACATTGACTGTATATCAAGTAATTTTGGTGAAAATTGATGTCTTTACAATATTGAGTTTTCCAAACAGAAGCATGGCAAAATAGTATTTATTTAGCAATATTTTACAGATATAAGCAGAGAAGGTTTTTGACAGTTTTTTAAATTAAATTTGTTTCTAGATATGTTCTAAGTTTTGTGCTTTTATGAATGATATGTTCAAATTTTATTTCCAACTGCTCATTGAACTGTTTTATACCAAGACTTTGCTGAGTTGGTGAATTAGATCTACTCATTTCTTAGGCTCTTTTGGAGACACAATCATGTAAAATCAAATTGTTTCACAGGAAGGTTTCCCATGTTTTGCTAGTTGCATTCCAGTGCAATGTTGCAGATAAATGACTTAGATAAATACTTGCTTGTTGCTAATCTTAGGATGGGTATTATCAATATTTCATCATTAAAATAATGTTCACACGAGGTGCTGGTACCTCATGCCTTCAATCTGAGCTTCTCAGGAGGCTGAGATTTGAGGATCACAGTTAGAAGCCAGCTCCACCAGAAGAAAAATCTCTGAGATTCTTATGTTTGATTAGCCAAGAAAGAAAGCACACATGGAATTATGGCTCAAATGTCTCAAATCCAAGTGAGAATGTGAGGTCTTAAGTTCAGTCCCTAGTACCGGCTCAATAAAACAATGTTCATAAATGACGCTAGCATTTCCCACCATTTCACCATTGCTAAGGATCTTTTGTTTTAGAGCTCCCCATGTTAGACTGAGGGAAATCTTTTCTACTTCAAATTTGCTCAGAAGTTCTTTTTCCAGGATCAGAATCACAAGTGTAGGTTGGATTTCATCAGATGCCTTTTCTGTACCTATTTGTGCTTATGATACAAAATTTCTCTTATACTCTGTAAATGTGACAAATTTATATTGGATTTTGAATGTTAAAATAATCCGTGCTTCTGGAATTAAATCCACTTGGTTATCAAGTACTATGCCTTTTATAAATGGCTGCGTTAATTGTTAATGCTACCTGAAGGACTTTTTGGTCTGCTTAATGAGGGCTTGTACCCTGCGGTGTTCTTTCTTCAGAATGTTCCAGCCAGGTCTTGGTATGCTGCTTTGAAAATGAGTTAGAAACTCCTTCCTCTATTTTTAAAATAAGTTTACATAAGATGAGAATTATTTTTTCCTCAAACATGTAGTAGACTTACCAGTGAAGTTGTTAAAGACAAGATACAGTGTTGTGAATTAGACTTTTAATTGACTTCAATTTTTTAGATGTAAAGCCATTCTTGTATATTTGCTTCTTTTAAAATTCTGTTCTAATAAATCATATTTCTTAAAAGATTCATCTTAAAACTTCATCTATGTTATGAAATTTGGCAGCATAAAGAATCTATGGCAAACACTTCTTCCTTCCTTTTTATTTTTCCTTTCCTTTTTCTGTGTGAGTACTAAGGTTTGAACTCAGGGCCTCATGTTCTTGCTTAGCACTTTTGCTCATGAATATTATTCTTACCACTTAAGCCAGGTGCCCACTTTCAACTTTCTACTGGTTAATTAGAAATAAAACCTCTTTGGATTTATCTACCTAGAGTGGCTTCAAATGGTGGTCCTCAGATCTCAGCCTCCTGAATAATTAGAATTACTAGTGTGAACCCACCAGTGCCTTAATGTTGGCTTTTGTGTTTTCTTGACAGGTCTTGTTGAAGTTGATCAATTCTGTTAACATTTGTTAATGCACAATTATTTTTTTCACTTGCTATTTTTCAATTGATTTCCATTCTCCTGACTTTTATATATTTTGCTCTATTTTTCCTAGTTTCTCAAGATAGCAGTTTACATAATTTATTTCACATCTTCTCCTTTTCCAACCTATGTATTTCAGGATAAAATTCTCCCTTAGTATAACTTATGCTATAACCTGTGGGTTTGATATTTAATTGTCATGGAGTTAAAGGAAAAACTCTTCTATTTTTCTTCTGTATTCCTTCAGTGACTTAGTAGTGTGTTGCTTGATTTCCAAGAATTTGAGGAATTGTAGAAAAAATAAATAGTTTTATCATTGATTTTTAATCTAATTGGGTCATAGATAGCATTATTTTGTATGAATTCAATATTTGAATCTGGAAGGATGATTTGATTTATGCACCAGAATGTGGCCTATCTTTGTTTATCATTCGTGTGTTCTTGATAAGGCTATTTTTTTTCTACATCCATTAAGTGAAGATTTGTTGCTGTTGTTTTGAGACTAGGTCTTGCTGTAAAATCCAAGTTGGTCTCAAGCTCACAATTACGCTGTCTCACAGCGATGGGAACATCTACATATATTATCATACACAACTACAAATGCTAATTTTATAAATGCTACTTACGTCATGTTGTTTGGTAATGAGGATCAAATCTGCTCTTTCTGATTTGTTTACTCTTCAAAGAAACTTTACTGACAAAGAAGTGCTGAGGTTTTGATAGTGGATTCATGGTTTACTCCCTTTCATTCTGTCAAGTCTTATTGCACATAGTTGGGGAAATTATTATTAGATGCATATACTTTCAAAGTTGTAGAGCCTTTTTAACAAATTGGCCCTACCTGAATAAAACATCTCTTACAACAAGTATCACTTTGATATCTAGTTATCTAATATGAACATACAATCATTTTTGGATAAGTATAAAGGCCTACAAATGAAGAATGGGAGCATTGGAGCAGGGATGGACCATGACAGGAGGATGGGGGTATGCACTCAGCGCCCAAAGCTCAGAAACCAGTAGCTGAGATGTTTCAGACCAAGAAACGGTCAATACACAGCTGATTAACCGAAAGGAAATTCACCCTTCCTGGGCCTGGTTTTTGTCTTTTGGGCCCTAAACAAATTGGATGCTGCTCACGCTCTGGGTGAGAGGCAGTCTTTACCCAGAAGTACCAGTTCACAAACCACCACTCCCCTCTTGAAACATCCTCACAGACACACAGGCAGATTTTAACACGTTAAAAGTTATCTGAACCTCAAATGTGTGCATGTGTGCTTTCTAATAGTTATTCAGAGGCATCACAATTTGCTTATGTTAAACAAATAAATGAGGTGGTGAAAGCACCTACCCATCATCTTTCCCACTAATCCTTCAGTATCTAGGAAAGCACCTGACACAACTCAAATTGACAGTGCGCTAGCAAAAGGAAAACTCTTTAAATTCAAGTTTGCCTTGTGATATTTAATAATTCTTATCTCCTCTCTAACAAATGAAATTGCTTTTTAGCCTGATTATACTTTTATTTCTTTCTTAATTTAATTAACTTTCATTTTGTAACCATAACAGTTCCTTAACTATAGTTCTTTAACTATATGTCAAAATTGTCTTTGAACATAAAAAAAATCTAGAGGCATATACCCTATTCATTCAAACTTTTCAGAAAGCTCCAATGTACAAAACTGAGAACAACTGAGATATTACATATCTTTTAAATGCTGGACATTATCTAACAGGACTAATCTGTACTATTCCCCCACCTATATTTCATAAAACAGGTTCTCTTTCAGCAGGTAATAAAGATTGTACATGTTTAAGGTCAGGAAGGCTGAGAGATTCAGGAGGTAAAGAGGCCCATTTATTTTCTAATCGATTTTTCTTTTCATCTTTTGGAAATTGGTCCCCTCAAGTCACAACAAAACTGGAATACCTTCCACAGGGGAAAGGCATCGGGGCTTCAATGGCAGAACTTAATATCAGCAAAAGAAAATGGTGAATTTTTTTAATTAACAAGATAAGGAAAGAGAAGACCATAATATAGTATTTATCCAAAATGTTCCAGGACAACAATTACTCATTATATGGCTTTTGTTTGTACTGTTATTTCTCATCTCTTTTGCTGTCCCTTGGATATCTCATATTGTTACAGTATTTCACCTTGTTATCTGATATATTGTATATATGTTTATTTGTTATTTGAAATAGGATAGGGAAAGGGTGAAAACAAGATGAGGGGCAGGGGTGGAGGGAGAAAAATGGGAACCAAGACATGAGAAAGGATATCAATGTGAAGTAATGCATCTTCTATCTGGTGAATATAATGTAACCCTTCTATTAATTACAATACAAAAATATATGGAATAAAACCAAAATGTTCCAGGAATGATTTTGTGCAAATAGAAGCATTACCATGTCATTTTTCTTTTCTGGATGTTCTAAGGTGCACACACAGCAGACTATGGCGTGTATATCCTTGGAGTATCTGAATTATCCCTAAGCCATCTGGTCCCTCGTGAGCACTTTGATCCATTGCGAGCATTTAGCAGAAGCTAGTTGAAACCTACAGGACTACATGGGGTCCTGAAGTTCCCAATGTCATAACACAGATATACAAACGACAATCACGCCCTTTGGTCCTGAGAATCCCATCCTCTTCCTCAGGGGAGAGCCTGCTTGGGATCCCATTTATTACAAAAGCTTGGTTCAACTACATCTCTTGGAAACCATACAGAGAGAATCCCAGCTTATTGATGGGATAATATTAAATACTTAATACAGCACCTCAAACCTATAACCCTAATTACTTGAGAGGCTGAGATCATGGTATCATTGTTTGAGGCCAACCTGGTTAAAAAAAAATGCCATCCAAAGGCTGGATGTGATGTGGAAACTGTCATTGCTGTACATCAGGTTGACACGAATAAGACTGAAGTTCAATCTAACCCATGCTTAAAAATGGGACCTGTCTCAAAAAATAGACAACGCAAAAAGGGCCAATGGAATGGTTCAAGTGGTAGCACACTTGCCTACAAAGTACAAGACTTGAAATTCAAAGTCCCATATTGAAAAAAAAAAAGAACAGTATATTAAAAATCTTCCTAGCTTGGAGATTTTCTTCCTTAATCTGGCTATTTGGAAAGGGGTGAGGGGTGGTAGAGCCCTGAGGTCCAAGCCTTGGCATCTGGGCTCTCGGCCTCCAGGAACAGCTGCTCCTCCATCTCCTGCCACTCACAGAACCTATGGGTTAATGCATGACCTCTGGGACCCAAAGGTCAAACACAGCCTGAAAAGGGGAAGGACCCTAGGAGTAGCAGCTGCTGTTTGATGGACTGGGTTCTCTAGGGATTATTTGTTTGCGTTCCAATGAAATGATTTCAATGTAGTGGATCTATATTTTATGTTTACCTTTTTTTAAAAAAATGTTTCGTTTTGCAAGGAAGGATTTTCAGTCTGCAGTTTATTTCAGAAAAGCCCAGAGAGCTCCCTTGGGGTTTCTGATAGTAATTTAAGCACTCAATTACTTGATCTGATCTGAGGACAATTGTTGGGGGTCATTGGCCTGACCAAGAAAATCAACATCAGCCAGCAAGACACTTTCTTCTCCTACCATGTTTTGTGGTGTAATAACATGATTCAAAGGTCTAAATCTACCAAAATATTGTCTCCCAACTATCCTTTATGCCATAGTTTCCTCCACAAAAGCAATGACTTTATTAATTCCTGCATTTGTTTGCTGGATCCCTCCAAAAATTTTATGCCTAACCAGGCTAATACGTGACTACCCACACCTTTTCGTTCATTTCTTTGTTTTAGTCTTTTTCCTAACAGAATATCTCTCAGATAACCATGGTGGCTGATAGTTTTTGCTTTCCTAAAACAGTTAATTTAATGGTATTTTTAACCAAGTAATGATTTATTCATAACATCTGCATTCATCCAAAAATGTGCACATGTAGGATTTTAAAGCATCCATGACTGTTGGACCTGCCTAAGCTGTATTGATGCTTAGAGATCTATAATAAAAAAAAAGCAACACATTTGGGATAACCACTTATATGATGGTGTCAGTCATAGAAAAACTGTCCCTCAAATATTCCCAATTCAGTGTTGATCTACATGAAAGCACACAAGACTCTCTAAATATTGTAAACCAATCCAAGAATAAAAAGTCAGGGATGGTTGGTTACAGAAGTCATTTGCAGAGCAGACACTGCAGCAGAGAGACCATTAGGCAGCACTGGTTGTCTAAGACAGGATTCTCCTGATTGGCCAATGCATGGGCCCCTAGGGTTGGGCATTTTGAATAGCATCCTTGGTGAACTTTAAAAAAAAAATCAATTCATGTGTTTCTTTTCAAGTTTAAGAGGTATATATAAGAAAAATCATATTTGGAGTCGGGAGTTTGTCCTAGTGGTAGAATGCTTGCTTAGCATGCATGAAGACCCAGGTGCGATTCCTTGGTACCACATACATAGAAAAAAAGCCGGAAGTGGTACTGAGGCTCAAGTGGTAGAGCTCTAGTCTTGAGACAAAATCAAGGACAGTGCTCAGGCCCTAAGCTCAAGCCCAGGACTGGCAAAAAAAATCATATTTGATAACAGATTTTATCAACACCCACAGGGCTTAGAGCTAAGGGTTTTAGAATGCAGAGGCTTACCTAAAGTTCTATAATTTCCCCCAACAGCTAAAAAGGGCTCCCTCAACCCCTCCCCCATGGGTTCAAACTCCTGGCATGGGCACTGTCCTTGGGCTTTCTCAAGACTAGCACTCTACCACTTGAGCCACAGCCCCATTTCCAGCCTTTTCAGTGTATGTGGTATCAAGGAATTGAACCCAAGGCTTGGTACATGCTAGGTAAGCACTCTACTACTAGGCCACGCTCTTGGCTCCTAGACAATCATTTCTTTAAGTCAGCTCTGGAAGAAAACTCCATGAAACTCTTATTTTCAATTAATCACCAAAATTCCAGAAGTAGAACAGTGGCTCAATTGGTAGAGTACCGATCTCAAGTGAAAAAGCCAAGCTGGAAAGGATCTGAGTTTCAAAGCCTCAGTTGTGGTACACACAAAGAGAAATAACAACAACAAAAACAACAATAACAACACACACACACACACACATACACACACACACACAAAGAGACTGAACCTTAGACAGCACCTTAGATACTTGAAAAGATCTGTATAAGGTGCAAGAATCCAAACTCATTCTACCCAACAGTGCCCAGTAACCTCAGACAAATTATTCTCAGAATAGATGACGTTCAAGGCCTCACATTTTAAGGAAATTTGGACTCTCAATACACATATTCACTCTAGGCCTCTAATTGGGAAAGCTGGAGCTGGATGGAGAAGGAAAATGTCCATTTCTGTTCTCAAGTCTTTATTTCCTCTACACAGAACACCTGTCTCCTTTATTTTAGTCAAAGTATAGAAAACTGAAATGTAGAAGTCAGTCACAAATCCTACTTGGGTGAGGCGGACTTTTCCTGATAAGACCCTATCTATTGTAAAGCTCCCACATCACCAAAGAGATCTATCTTTATCTTAAGTAATAAGCATTATGCCAGTCAATCTTTCCATGGTAGGTTGACACATCATTAAACCAAAGCATAAGGATTTTTTTAAGGGTGGGGAAGTGGGGTAGAGGACCCATCAAACTCTAGCAAGTCTAATTCCTTTATATGTAACAGTACAATAAAGACAAAGTCTATGTCCAGACTTCAGCCTGACAAGGTGGGATCATTTCAGGATTTCTCCAAAATTGCCACACCAATTGAAATGCCCATTTAAAAAATAATATTGACAGAGAGGAGTTTAAGAAAAAGAGACAGTGACTAAGAAAACATAACAGAAACAATTATTTTTCAAGTCCTCTTAGAAGTAATTATGAATTAATTTTTTAAAATTTTTCCAGTATAAAATTAGGGAGATGATGGAACATCTAAAATTGTAATGAATATGTTCTCTTTCTCCTCCTTCCTCCCCCCCACATCCTCCTCCTTCTCCTCCTTTTTCTCCTCCTCTTCCTCCTCCTCCTCCTCCTTTCCCTCCTCCTCCTCCTTTTCCTCCCCCTCCTCCTCCTCCTCCTTCTTCTTCTTCTTCTTCTTCTTCTTTTTCTTCTTCTTCTTCTTCTTCTTCTTCTTCTTCCTCTTCTTCCTTCTCTTCATGCTCTCAATTAAAGGAGATTTTCCCCTTGAGATATACAGTTAGTAAATCATTGTTTCTTTCTTTAAAAACAAAACCAATTTAGAGCAGAGGGTTCCATATTGCTGTCACTTCTGTAAGGTGGCTTATAATTGCTCCCTGCAATGCTTTGACTAATTAAATCACACAAGAGATTGTTTCTTAGTAACACACCTGGTCTACGCTTTGTAGTTGACTTTCATTAAATCGCTGTGTCTCACACTGTCTTGTAACATCAAAGGATATTAATCAAGTAAATGGCCATTAAAAGTCATATCAATGTTTGCTGTGCAGTGATTGTTTCCTTAAATCTTGAACAGAGCAGGCTTCTTTGAAATTTCAGAGCTAACTTCTAGCCACAGGAAGAGAATAGCCATATGGAAATGCTTTGTTTTTTAACCTTAAGGAAAAGAAACAGAAAGCAAAAAGCAAAATGTAAGGTGTGGCAAGAAGTAAGATTGTGCCTCTTTGTTCCATTGAACTATTTGGGACAAAGGAGGAAAAATTGAGCATACTGAAACCAGTGGATTGCCAGTGGGAGACAACCAAGAAGCACCCTCCAACAGCCCTCAGGCCCTGGGAGAAGAAAGCTCCAATCTGGAGTCACCGCTGCTAATTAGGTTGTAATTCAGAGCTATGGTTAGAAGTAAAAATGCCTGGGGAATTAGATATTACATTTTAAAAACCACAATATTGTTAACCATTTTTTCCTACCAACAAACTATCCCTCATGGGGTCACTGGTCAGGTACTATATTCTAACCTACCACTTGGTCACACAGCTGATTTCTGAGTCACTGTGCATCTTATCCCATTAGACAGCTTCTCCAAACCAAGGCATATTAAACAACCCAAGTCCAACCAAGCAGACATGCCACTCGTGTCGGGGGCTAATTGAGGCTATGAACTCCAACACCTGCCTGGGATGTTCTTTGGAACCCTGAATCCTGCAACTTTTTTTTCTGCTGTAGGGCTTGGTTCTAGATTCAGTAAGTAGCTTTGTATATGGTAACACTCCACATTCTCCATAAGAGTCTGCACCCTGGAATGCAAATTCTACAGTTCAAGTCCTGTATCTGCCCCTGCATGACTGTGGCTCTGAGAAAATTACTTAAGCTTTCGTACCTTGGATTTCACAGGCACAAAATAACAAGAATACCCTTCTATGTCTGGAAGAATGAAAGGAATATATTATATAAATTCTGATATATATATGTATATATGCATACTCCCATGCACACCTGAAGTGTCTGACACTAAACAAATCCCCATAACCCACTGCTCTACTATTCTTGTCAGCCAATAAAGGCTCACATCATGTGTACATTTTATTCAGAACAGAATTCTGAATGGAGATAACACCAAATACTTCCCTAGCTCACCCTTTGTGATACTGGATCATCCTTAAACAGGTTCTCCCTAACGCTTCAAGGCAAAACAAAGCGAAGGCCATGTTTAGAGGCACATCTATGACTCGCACAGCTTCTGCCCAGTGAGACTCCACTTGGGCTGTTCTCCAGGTGTCTGTGCATGGTGTCTCCACACAAGAAGACAGGGGAAGAGACGTGGACAAAAATTACAACTCCAGAAGAAGCAGAGTGAGATTCTCTGATGTTTATTTGGGGATAGCGGAACACCTCTATGTGGGTGTGTATGTTGTGGTAAGCTATGAGTGCATTCAAAGAAGTAGAGGCATTTTTAAAGGCAAAAAAAGAGAGAGGAGATGTTTGGAAATACTAATCTCAGCCACAAGAAATTAACACAAGGGTAGATTTTATCCATGTTTTGCTCGTGGCTCTTCGGCTGAAGTCTTACCTAGTTACTTCTCATAGAAGGCTGCAGAGGGCCTGTGTGGAAGGTTGTGTTTCCTACCTCTCCAGTGGATAGATAGTGGACAGATGCAGGAACATCTTCTCTATGACTTGCTGAATTCATTTTCATTTTAGTAACCTTCACACTCCTCGCATCCGGTGTGTCTCTGCACCCCACTGTGTCTGGGGGTGAGTGGGCTACATCCGAGTTATCCCTTCTAGACAGGGACTCCCATGCCTCTTTACGCTTCAGCACAGTCACAGCTGCACACAGAGGACTCACTGGCATTTCCTTTGCAAAGGACCAAAGGAGGGACTAAGGACATGTTGCTGTAAGTGACAAATAGGCCAGTGAACATGAACTGATTCAAGAAAAGAGGCCCAGGGCTTCTGTAGTCTGGAAGTCTAGAGATTGTTTGTTTGCTTACTTGTTTGTGTGAGACTGAAGACTGAATTAGGGGCTATCTACCTTAGTGGTTTTTGCTTTAGTGCTTTTTATTTTTTTCCTTGCCAGTCCTGGGACTTGAAGTCGGGGCCTGGGCACTGTCCCTGAGCATATTTTGCTGAAGACCAGCACTCTATCGCTTGAATCACAGCCTCACTTCTGGCTTTTTCTGGCTATGTTGTTGCTGAGGAATCGAATCCAGGGCTTCATGAATATTAGGTAAGCACTGTACCACTTAGCCACATTCCCAGTGTTTTAATTTTTATTCAGAGCACCCCTCTCCTCGGGTGCCTCCGAAATAGCTAGGGTTGCCTATGAATGTGTCACCTCTGACACAAAGCTGTCACAGGGCCAGGTGACAGGCCACACTGCTACAGTGCCTGTGCAGCTCTCAGTGGTCCAGGAACTTGTCCTTTCTTAACTAGGATTCAGTCACATGCCTGTTCTTGACCCAGGTAAAGAAGGGGATACTCTGATTGACTAGTCCAGGCCACAGAGTATTTCAGGAATTGTTGACCATCACGGCTATAAATTGGAGGCCATGGAGTAGTTATTAGGCAGAGGAGCCTATACTATTAGATGTAGCATAGATGTGTGTTGGTCCAGAAAAAAATGTCAGACATTCAGTAGGACAGAGAAAGAAGGAGGATGCTATGGAGACTGCAGAAAGCAAAGTTCTCTATCCTGTTATTGGTCTCTTGTCCTACGCATAGAAGGCTGATAACCACTGAACTGACGTGGACACCTCTGAAAGACCTTGTAATGTCACACAAGACCTTAGAAATTGACATAACTCTTGAAGGAAGTAAGCCTCATATTGACTGCACATACAAATTACCTAAGGAGCTGCTCATTCTTGGTACCTGAATTCCACCTCCCATGATTTACTTGTTAGAAGAGGAAACCTGGGTGGGTTTTTTACAAATGGTTTCCCAGGTGAGATCCTCTGTCTTGGAGTATCTTCTTTTAGTACTTTACTAAAGTATCTCACAGATGGAGAAGAAAATGGTTCAATGACTAAGAGCTGTCATCCTGCTCAACTAAACTAATTTTCCTATTCCAGGACAGATTCTAAGTTTAAGGACATTGAGCTTGGGAAGATATTGGGAGCTGCTTTGTGGGAAGGCAAGAGAATATATGTACACACACACACACACACACACACACATATGTATGGATGTGCATATATGCACACACATATTATGAGTTGATACTTGAATTCTTTTCTCATTGTTTGCTTTTCCATCACTCTCTCTGAGATCTTTTCTTTTCCTTTTTTTAAAATTACCATTCATAATGCCATCATCTAGACTCACAAAAAGTTTTCTGAGGTGAAACTTTGAGATTATTCTCCTGTCTCTACTCTCCCAGCCCACATGTTTCACTTTTGTCCCTTTTCTCCAGTAAACAAAAGGCTACCCTTTTTTTTTTTTTACTGGTTGCAAAGAGACCCCTGTAGTGTTTGTATGACTTCCACTCATCTTGATGACACAATGACAGCTGCCACTAAAGAAGCCAAGAGTCCAGGGAGGAAATGGAATAGCCAGCCTGCATATTAACTATAAACCACCTTGACTTGCTGGGCTAAATGCCAAGGAAAGATCCACCCTGCTGGGTTTCTAAGGTGCCTTCATTGACTGTACAGCTTGTGCCTGCAAACTTCTAAGTTTCGAATTTTTGTTTTTCTGTACTATTCAGCATGCTCAGGAGAGGCTTAAATTCATGAAGAGTGGGGCTCGAACAGGTTTGTAAACTGGAAGTTAAGAATGCCTAGGATGTGACCTGTGAAAGACTAGTACAGCTTCTCCCATTAGCCCTCAGCCCATGTTGAAGGCAGCACTTCCAGAGGCCGCACCTGGTCTTTCCCTGGCCCATCCAGTACAAGACATTTTTTAAAAAAGTTATTAGCATTATATATTAGCTTTACAATTAGGATTTCATTGTGATATTTCCATATATATGTATATATATGTATATATATAATGCACCTTAACTATAATATCCCTTCTATCTCTCTCCCTCATCTCCTCTATCTTCTTAAAACAAGGTCAACAGGTTTCACTGTTTAGTTTTCATACATACACATAAAATACTCCAAGCATGTTCACCCTTATTTACTTTCTTTGGTGCCAGCCCCCACTTGCCTCAGCTGGTACCTAACTTCCGTCATAGCCTTGCCTTTTATTCACTTTAAAAAAACATTTTTAGTGTATATTATGTACTAAATAATAGCTAAGTACCAGTGATTTCACCCTGGTAATTCATATATATATATAAATTATAATTTAATCAGATTGACTACATCTACTGCTCTCTTTCCCCATCCTCATAAACGTATTATATAGTCAACAGATTTCAGTGAGATTCCTTATTCCATCTTCACATGTAAACATTATACATTATGGTGTTCATCCACCATCATTTTCTTTCTTTTTCCTCCACCATCTCCTTCCTCTCCCACAGTAGGCCCCACAGTTGTATCCATGTTTCTCTAGAAGAGTAAAGATGTGGTACTTGGCTTTGGAGATTGGTTAAATCTTCTTAAGAGGAGAGTGTCCTGTTCTATTTACTTTTATGCAAATGATGGAATTTCCTTTCTCTTTATGGCTGAGTAATATTTCATAGTGTGCATTGTTGGGGGCCGAGTAATGCCATTCTAATAACTTTCTGCTGAGACCTGTAGTAGGGGTAAACAAGTGGACCTCTTTATCCTGCCCACCTGTTGTGCTGATAGGCTCCCGCACCCAATAAAAGGAGGGGAGTTTTAGAGAGAAAAGAGATTCCTGCCTTGATGAAGCTGCGTGGCGTCTCTGTTCGTGCTCCAGAGAAGCAAGGCTGAGTGTGGGAGGACAGTGGGCCCTCTCCTCTCGCGACTTGGACTGGTTGGGGTGTGTTTTTCCCATCCCTCCTCAAGAGGGACTGGAGATGAAGGACCCCGACAGTGCATATGCCATCTTTTCTTTATTCTCTTGTTGGTGACTTATTCAGTGAGTACCATGGCTGATTCCACAGTTGGGCTACTGTGAATAATGCTGCATGGGGATGCATTTATCACTCTTGTATATAGATTTGTTCTTCAGATACATACCCAAAAGTGTTATGGTAAGGTCATAGATCTATTCTTAATTTTTTGAAGATCCTCCATGCTGATTTCCACAGTCTTACAATCCCACCAGCAGTAAGATTTCTTTCTCCCTATATACCCCTGGCCCATAATTTTTATATATTAAAATTTGGGGAGCCCCTTCAGATGCTTCTCAGTTTTCTTGCCCAGTTTTTCCATGTTCAGATTTCTTCTGTCATTCAGAGAATTTTATTGCACTGACTTTGTTCCTTCATCCTCTTGTAAACCGCATTCACTTCCTAGAACACTTTCTTATTTATTATCAATTTTTTTGATCCTTAAATTCCTTCTGCACTAATTCAAATGCTAATACATGGATCTGCTAATGACCTCATTCTTTGGGGTTATGTCTTAATTAATCAGCAAACGGTCAATTCCATAGTACATTTTTAATAGCCTTTTGGCAAATGAGCACATGTTAATGGTTGTCTTTGATAGATAGGAAACATTTTGATTTAACTGAAAAGCATAATTTTTATTACTCAGTGTTGTATGCTACAGACACCCTCAACTGCTCTTTAGCCTTACCATCCTAGTAAATAAGCATCAAGGTTAAACCTTCACAGCAGGGACTAGAAGGGAAAAATAATTGCACGATGAGGGCTGGGTAAGAATTATGCCAAACCAAAGAGTACAGTCTACTTGCTGCTACGAGAAAAGTGAAGTTTAGGTGTTGCGAGGTCTTCTTGTCTTAAGAGAAACTAAACCTTTCATCTAAACTAAACCTGTTCATCTAAACCTTTGAAAATTGGTCCTACTTCTAAATGATATGAATCATTTTATCTTTTAACTCTGTTATTGAAGCCAATTACTGAGCATTGCTTATGATACATGGCTATCATTCATTTTTCCCCTTTTGATTTCCTCAGGATTGGCAATAACAACAGCATTGACTGAAAACAAACAAACCAATCAGTTCCCCCAAATACAAAAAGGCTGAATTATCTCTTTTTTGTGCCTGACCACTTTTGTCTAGTTCTGATTACTATTTGCTTCTCCTCTGTGGTAGCTCAAAGAGAATTCTGACCCCATACATATCCCATAAGTGGAAATCATATATATGGATGTTGCTTTCCTGCTAGACAATGAGAAAAAGTTAAACACAAATCTTATTCATCTTTTGAGTTTCCGATCTCTGGTTCACAATGGGTGTTCAATGGTTACTTAATAAAAGTAGAAAGATGTAGACCATTACTTCTAAAAGGAACATATGTAGCAATTTAAAGACAAAAACAGGGTGGCACATGCTTGTAATCCCAGGTATTCAGGAGGTAACGATCCTGAGGATCATGGTTCAAGGACAGTCTAGACAAAAAGTTAGCATTCATTTCAGCAAAATACAGTGGGCATGCTGGCACTCAGTTGATACTCCCGGGTACATAGATAGAAGGATCTAGAGAGAAGGATCTTGTCCAAGGCAAGCTTCAGTCAAAAAGCATAAGAAGCCTAACTGAAAAACAATAACTAAAGCAAAAAAAGAACGGGTTATGGCTCGTGATAAAACACTTGCCTAGCAAACACAAACCCTAAATTCAACCCCTCCCATACTGCCAATAAATAAATGAAGAACTAAATATACTCTACTACAATGTGTGTATGTACACATGTATACATATACACACACACAGCACCTCTAATATCGTTATCACCACAACAAATTCTAGGGTTGGTCCATCAGGGGATGGTGAGACCAAGGTTATTTATATGGTTGGCAACAACAAGGAATGTGGTTCTGGCCACAGATGAGCTTGGAAGGCAGCCAGCTGGAAATGGAGGCTGAAAGTTGTACACTAAGGTCTTGAATAATATTTTCACCTCCTTCCCCTGAGATTCCATGACTGACCCCCAGACAGTTAGGATACCCTGGCACTCCACCACTTGATCCATAGCACTAGCTCAGCTTTTATGTTGGTTATTCTGGAGACATGGTCTCTTGGACTTTACTGCTTGAGCTAGCTTCAAACTATGATCCTCCAAATTTCAGTCTCTTGAGTAGTTAAGATGACAGGCAAAAGCCATCAACACTTGGCTCGAAAAAATCTAAAGCAGGAAATCTCTTGCATTTGTCTGACTGTATATAAACCAACTTTGTGCAGCAATTTCTGAGATTTTGTGTTGTTTGGAAGGCATTCAGGATGTCACCGTCAACCAAGACTGGCCAATCTGATCTAGTCATTCAGAAAGAAATTTAAGTTGTGTGAACCAAAGAATTTTAAGAATCACCCTATTTTTTGACACATTCTGACAGATTGCAGCTCCAGGTAGAAATGGGAGTGATGGCCAAACTTCAAGTTCTAGTTCTCCTGGTTAAAGTATGCTCTGCAATGTCTTTTGTTACCCTGATCTCTCTATTTACTCCATTACCCTATGTTTAAAACAAAGGCATACCATTCAAAGGAGGCTATAATTGCCATCTTTCAACAAAACAGCATTTACCCAAACATGACTTTTAGAGTGTGGTACAATTTATCACCCCACACTGTGCCCGACACACGACTACATTTGTCAGGGCTTTCATGTTCCATGTCAGTAAGGACTCATCAGCTTTACAATTTATGAAAGATAAATTCTTCTCTACTTGAAAATTTGCTTCTACAATTAAAAACTAGCTTATTTCTCACTCAAGTTAGAAGCTACATTTGGGAGAAACACTAATCCCTATTTTAGAAAAATAATGTTGGTCTCATTTATTGGCAGCGAGATGATTACTCGCAATGTTTCTCATTAGTCTGAGATCACAAATGAAGTAAATCTCTGTCAGACAAGCCAAGGTGAAAACTGAATGGATACATTTTTAACCAGGTGTGGCAAAATAATGATAATAATATTAATACGCAAATAAATGAAATTGAGTAACTCCATCACTAGGAGAGAATTGTGAATTCAGACATTCCATGATCTGATTAGTTCCTCAGCCTAGTCATTGCTGAAATTAAATTAGGTTTCAGAAAATGAATATTTGTTGTTGTTTTTTTAAAGATTCTGTTGCTTGGAGACCTGGAAAGGAAAAAAAACACTTTAACCCAAGATAGGAAAGATGTTACAATGAGCAGCACTTTTCTACTCCTGGAGAATGCATAGGGAAAACTACACAAGGGAAGCAAAGGATAATGGTGGAGAAGAGGATTCATTATGAATGTCACCATATGAGTTCTTTCTTTGAAGTTTAGGGAGTCTCTCTCCATCTCTCTCACCCTTGCTTTTCACACTTAAACTTGGAAACATATAATGATACCATAGTCTCAATCTACCTTTTGTTTTGACAGACACAAGAGAGGGAAAATGCAATACAAATGTAACCTTAGTGGCAAAGAATAAGGTGTTTGCCCTACCAAGGAGATTTGACAAGTAGCAGCTTTATATAAACTCACAGTGACTGAATCTATCCTCTCTGAATTGCATATATTTTAGCCAGCACAATAAATATTGAATACACCTCCACTCCCAGTGAAACTGGAGTGGCTTTAAGTGCTTTTTTTTGCATTGGGGGGCAGCAGAGATGATCTATAATAATGGAGCCCTCTGAACTTTAATGAGCACATTACCCAGTTAAAGGTCACTTTTTCCAGCCTTTCTGTAGACAGGTATGTGGTGACCAATGTAATAACCAGAAAACCCACTTTTTAATTTTACAAGGAGGTCTTTGTCCTGTAGCCTCCTTTGCTTTTCCTAGGGGTAGAAGAAAATAGAGTGGCTCAAATTTGACCACATAGGACTATACCTTGGATAAGACAGAACATGAAGATAGAAATAACCTGATCCTCAGATGAACTCAAGGAGCTATGCAATTCAAGAAATCTGTAACTTTATCCAATTCTAGATGGTACTGAGAGAGAGAGACAGAGAGAGAGAGAGAGACAGAGAGAGAGAGACAGAGAGACAGAGACAGAGAGACAGAGACAGAGAGACAGACAGAGACAGAGAGACAGAGACAGAGAGAGACAGAGAGAGACAGAGAGAGAGACAGAGAGAGAGACAGAGAGACAGAGAGAGAGACAGAGACAGAGAGACAGAGAGAGAGAGACAGAGAGAGAGACAGAGAGACAGAGAGAGAGACGGAGAGAGAGAGGGACAGAGAGAGGGACAGAGAGAGAGACAGAGAGACTCAAATGTCAGTTTGATTAATCTCAGCTTAATGACCCAATATGGTCTTTACCCTAACTGACACATCAGACGCCAATAGACATGGTTTCAGGAGATGGTTTCCCCTCCCTACCATTTGTTCAGCCTCATTGGCATTTTGCTTTCTTGATCCTCATTCTTCTTTCTCTGTTTGTTAACATAAACACAAATTGGGGGTCATAATCAAACTTTCCAAGGCTTTGTTGACTCACCTCTTCCCTTCACTATTCAGCTGCTGCTACCCCCTAAAAAATCCCCACCCAGTATTATTCTAGCATGTGTTCTGTGCATCTACATAAATAACCATCTTTATCCATGACCACAGCAATTGCTCAAGAAATGGCAGGGGAGGCAAATGGGATGGTCGGAGCTCTTCTGAGCCATGATATTCTTCTTGAGGGAGTAAAGAATAAAATCAAGGTCAACACACACACAGGCAGGAAGAAGATAAAGCCAGTGTTCACCTCCAGTTTTCCTAAGCCAGGTGCTTAAACTTTGTAAGCCTTCTAAAAAATATATAGGTATATAAAAGAAGAAAACAATTATTTTCCCACAGGCTAGTTTGAACTAAATCTTTCCACTGGCAAACAAAAAAAATCCGTAGTAATACTCTCTACAAATTAACATCATTATTGCAACACTGTACTAATTTGCTTTTTATGGATCACCAGAAACATGATAAAAAAAGAAGCCCAACAGGCAACAATGATGGATTCAGAAACAGGCTCAACATCACTGATACCGCACTCTCAACTCTCCTCTGTAAATAATTAAATGATAATCTGCTCCCAGGTCTAGCAGTAGGACAATCCTGATTACATTCATGCTATGGTCAAATGTTGTATTCTCTACAAAACCTCACAGATAATCTTGCCCACTGATTATTTTTTCTGCTTTCCCAGCCAATATTTCCCAAGACACACAACACACACTATTGGCATACCAATAGTTTAAGACAAAAGAAAATGTTCTGATATTATAAAGTTGTAGGCACGATGGCTTATGCCTGTACTCTTAGGGGACTGACAATTCAAAGGATATCAGTTTGAAGACAGCCCAGGCAGAAAAATCTGTGAAATTTCTTCTCCAAAATAATCAGAAAAGAAGCTTGACTGAAGCAAGGCTCATGTGGTAAAGCACCAAGTAAGAGTAAAGAAAAGCCAAGTGAGAGCACTGAGTTCAAACCCCTAATACTAACAATAATAGAAAAAAAAATAAATGCTATCTTTTGCAGAACACTTTTGAATAAATAATTATTCTAGTGGATGTTGAGAATGGTAAAAAGGTAAGAGGTGAAGAAATGGGTCTGTTCCACCAAGCAGGCATCCATTTAAAAGGACTGCTGTCTTTGAATTCGTAAATGGCTTCCTCTGTGAGCCCTTTCCCCCTCAAATGGACTGTTTATGCCTCAGGAAGAATGTTTCATTCTACTCCTAAAATAGTTCTGTAACATTTGCACAAAAACTAATCATTTTTGATTGAAGAAGAGAATATCATTTCTTGGTTACACCTTTGCAAATTATTGTTTTGTTTTACTTATGTTTTAAAATGAATGACTATCAATCTACCTCTCAGTGACATGTGGTTGGCTATTGTATGCCGTTTTCTTTCCTTATACTAAAGGTATCAGACAACCTCAAGAAAATAACATGAAGAGACTGCTGTCATCCCCAGTCTATAGATAGACAAACCAAGGCACACAAACTCAAGGTTACACAGTCTGGAACATGATGGTACTGGATGTTCTGAGATAAGGTTTCCCCAAGTCCACTTATTTTTAACTTCACACTGTTTTCATAAAACTGTGAGATGACAACCATGGGCCATCCTAGACAATTCTATGTGGCCTAAGAACGATGGAGTTGGTAAGCTTCTCCTTTGCTAAAGCTCTGAACAGTGGAAACTCTCCATCTACAAGTGAGCATTCCAGCACTTTCTCCCCCACTAGATTTATAATTTGACATCCAGTAAATGAAAACAAGCATTTCAAGGCAGGCCTCCCAGCTCTAAAACTGGAAAATATCAGCTGTGCCTATCAGCAGCATCACTGACCAAGAGTTGACCTTGCTGAGTTAATCAGTACAGAAATTAATCAGTTGGAAAAATGCAAATTTGTTTTCCATACAGAGTTGGAAACTCATTACACCACTCCTTAAATTAAGTTCAGAGTAGTGACTCAAAATCTGGGTCAGATAAGGAACAATGGAAGGCTGTCACATGCAGGCCTGAGAGCCTGGCCATGGGAACCAGCCATCAAAGGCACTGTGTTCATTTCTTAGTCCCCTTTGCTGTGCCTCCACAGCCAGCTTCATTTGCATCTGAGTTTCTAGTTGTCACTCAGGTAGGTGGGTGACTATTTCCTTGGAACAACTTCTGGCTTAGGGTTTGAGCAGTATACCTTCTTCTTTAGCCTAGGAGCCAAACCTTACACTGCCTCATCTTTCTAAATTAATAATGGATTGTTGAACATATTCCCTGAACTACAGGTACCAAGTGTGTGACACATACACACTATCTTTTGCTACTTGAAACATCTGGAATACCAACTCTGAAAAGCTAGAAGTGGTTCTTTGCTGGTTGTTGTTATTGTTATTGGGTTTTTTTGCTTCTGTTTTAAAATGAATGACTGTCAATCCACCTCTCAGTGACAATGAGTTGATTATGGTATGCCATTTCCTTTCCTTACACTAAAGCTATCACACAGCCTCAAGAAAACTATCCCTGTCATTCTTGTTGGTTCCCTCCAGAGTGCCTTGAAAAACTGGGTAATTGATTCACACACACACACACACACACACACACACACACACACACACACACACACACACAGCTCAGAAAGTATCTTTCAGGACATTGCACTAAAGGAGAGATGACATTGCAGTAAAGGTCTTATGTGAGCAAGGATGAGCTTAAAGTCAGCACTTACATGATTTTGCCAGCAGAATAGAACCATTTAGAACTTTGAAATGGAAGAAATGAGGGAGAATGATGGAAGAGACAACATTGATCAAGATACACTGTGCTCAGAAGATGACATGTTGCATTGAAACCCCATTGTACAACTAAAGATAAAATTTTAATGCAAAAATAAAATGCCTCAGGATTCAAAAATAAAGTTCATTTTGACTAATGGACCCATATCTTTATACATATACTCTGTCCCTGATGTTGGATGTAAATCTTGGAAGTTCAAAAATGAATTGGTCACACTATCTCAAAAAGTCTTCCATCAATTAGTAGATGACTTGCGTAAACTATGACTAAACAGTGAGATTAAGTTCAATTATAGAAGCATCTACAGATGCTACTATAGTATACTAATTTTTTTCTCTCAAAAAGTCATATATTAGTTCAGATGTGATGAGTTAAAAATTAGTGAGACCCCTGTCTCAATTATAAGCCAAATATAGGAGGCTTTGAGTAAGAGGATCTCAATCTGATTCTTGTCCCATGCAAAAATATGATAGTTCCTAAAAAATAACTAAAGCAAAAGAGGACTGAGAGTGTAACTACAATCCTAAAGACCCTGAGTTCAAATCCCAGTACTATAAAAGAAATTGTCCTACAAGAATAGCAAAGGCAACGTACTTTAACCTGAGGAAGAAACAATAGGAAAGGCTGTGGGTATCCATCATTGTCTTCAGATAATTGAAAGACTTATACAGGAAAGGTAGAATAGTATTCCTCTGCATAGAAGGAGAAATCACAACTTTTAAAATACTTCTAAGATACATTGTAAGTTGACATCACAAGAACTTTCTCCTAAATAGGCTATTCCACAAGAAGCTAGCTTCTTTGAGGATTACAGAGCTGTCCTACTTTTCTGCTGCAAGTAACCAGTCTTACCTTTGCCCTCCATGCTAGATGTGACTCTTGTGCTTCCTATAGATTTTCTTCTCTGGGATTGTTTCTTATCCTTGCTTCCTGTACCAAACCATTTAGCATGATGTTACCCTCCCCACCTGATTTACCCACAATCAGGCTGTCAGTCTGAGGCCAGGCAATCCATTGGGTTCTCATCCCTGAAAACTCAAATTAAGAATCAGAGATGCAGTTGTTTCAGTTGTCCTGTGCAGAGCTGTGTTTGGTTTATACACTTATGACTTGAAGTATTGGATACATGTATTTGAATACAGACAGTTCAGAGTCAGGCACCAAGAAAAGCAGAGTTTGATGAACCAATTAGACAGTTACTGAGGGAGACAACCAGAGCTACAGAGCTACTAGTAGCTGTTGGCTTTCAATTTCCAGTTTCTATGGGGCTAGTGGTACCTGATCCAGCTGTCAAATCTTTAAAACTGTCTCCTGCTCATGAGCTAGCTCCAGTAAGTTTCTGCCTACACAATCAATGATCTCTACAAACATTAATAAGTATAAACAAGCTCATATTTCTCCATCAGGAATTAAGCAGCATCTGTACACAACAGAAGTAGGCCATAATTAAATGTCATTTCCTGGTCTTGGTTACAATGACTTTTCTATGATGGTCTTTTCCTTTTGTTGTTACACATGGAGAAAATTCTGAGCAGACTCAAGAATGCTTAGATCCAAATTGCTTTTTAAAAAAATATGACTTGGGAATTACTACTTTATTATTGCTGACTTTTTTTTTATTATACAAGATTCTCCTTTTCTAATAAATATCACAGTCTTCCTATATTTAGAATTTTGCTCTTCATATCACAATAATTAAAAAGAATAATACTGGCACCAGTGGCTCACTTCTATAATCCCAGCTACTCAGGAGGCTGAGATCTGAGAATAGTGTTTTGAAGGCAGCCAGGGCAGGAAAGTCCATGAGACTCTTATCTCCAATAAACTACTCAGAAAAAGCTGGAAGTGGTACTGTAGCTCAAGAGCTAGAGCACTAGTCTTGAATAGAAATAGCCTCAAGGACAGCACCTAGGCTCTGAGTTCAAGATCCAGGACCAGCAAAATAATGATGATGGTGATGATAGCACTAGTGTATAACTTCTCTGTGTCCTTTATCTAAAAAATTTAGTGTACTCTTTGGAGTATTTAGTGTTCTCTTCTGACCTAAAGAGTCAAGTGTTTGAGAGACTTTTACTCATTTTTTGGTATTAAAACATAGCTTTCCATTTCTGTTTTTTCTTCTTAAAACGTTCATTAGATATATCCTATCTCTTAGATTTATCTGGACTTTCTTCTCTTCTACCCACTCATTTTTATTTTTAATTCCTATTCCTCTTTTCAGATACTTTGTATTTTTGTCTTTAATCTGAATAAATGTATTCCATGAACTCTTTCATGCCTCCAATTTCTTCCTTCCATTTGAATCACTATACTTACTTTTAAAATTCATTGTGCAATCAGAACAAGATTCCTAGATTAAGATGTGTAACTGTGATTCAGTTACCATTATGAGATCCATTTTACCTTGTAATAGAGCATGGAAAGATTTTAAAAACTAAAATCAACTTAGAAACATAGCAGAGACAACACCAAAATTAACTCAGCCCGGACAAAACTGAGACACAAACTCAAAATTTCAAATAAGGTAAACTGGATAACCTGCAGCACTGATTAATATTTCAGTCCTCACTGAGACTTTGGGTCTAAATGAAAGCCATGTAAAGTGACAGAGCAGCAAGGGGCTCAGGAAAGGAGAAGCAATAGATCCAAGTTGAACAGTAAAACAATTAATTAAAAGTATTTCAACTTCTTATCATCTTAGACTGTTATCACTTGCTGAAGTTTCATTTAAACAAAGGTAAAATAAATATGTTGCTGGGCATACAAAGATCTGGATAGATAGCAAAGATAAAGTGTTAGACATTTATGGGTTGAAGCATATACAGGAGTCTAATATATCCAATAATAAATTTGCACTGGTGTTTGAACACAGGACCTTGATTTCTCACTTGACATTCTTACTTATAGCTGTCACTTTACCACTATAGCCGTGCTTCCAGTTCTGTTATTTGCTGGTAATTTTTAAGAAAGAGTCTCACAGAGTTTTCTCTCCAGGCTGGCTTTAAACCTTGATTTTCAATCCCCCAGATCTCAGCCTCCTGAGTAGCTAGGATTACAGAAGTGAACCACCAGTATCCTGGCTCCAACTATATGTCTTATAATGTTGGTATTATGGCCTCTAGCCAATTATGCAAACATATATAAAATAATTTATGTATATGTGTTTACATACATGTATACAACTCTATATGTATCTGTGACTAGACATTCATATTTGTGGCTATGTGAGTGTCCATGTGCATACATAACATATACATGATTTTTCTTATTTGTATAAGAAACAGCTGAAAAATATGTCAGTGTTCCCATCTGACTGGATGATGGTCTAGATATGGCACTCTCTCTTTTCTAGATATTGAAAGTATTCAACATTTAACATTTCTAATGATCTCAAGGCAAAAAGTCCGTGAGCTTGGCACATACAAATTTCAAGCAGCCTATAATATCAATAGATGTTGTCCTCAGTCTCATCAGACCTTTGAAGTTATTGTCATGCGTATTATAGCAAAGCTATCTACTGAAAATGGTTTTTATTTTTTCAAAAGAGATCATTTAAAGATCAGTCAATCATCTTTGAAAAATACTCTCCCTCTATCTGATCGTAGCTTTGCTTGACTTGCCAGGGTTTTGTCTGTTGGAAGGGACTGGATTTGGAAGGCGAATTGTCGTGAGAGAATGAGAAGAGAAAAGCAGGGTCTGTCTCCCTTGGTGAGGGCAACCATCTTTTAACAGTCCCTTTCCTTGGATTCATAAATGGATTTCTGCCTCATCTTGCAGTAAATCTGAGACCAAAAGAATTCATAGGGTCTCCTAATGCCTGTAATAGAACCTGACTGATGAACTGTGGCAGGCACAACCCAATATCTAGTTTTCTGAAAACCACACTGAAATGAACCATCCTGGCCAGAAAGTTAAAACAATACACAGACTTGAACAACCAGCAAAGTTATTTTCCTTGATTCGTTCGTATTCTCAGGCACTTTACAATTTGGGTTACAAAGCACTATCTGTGTATTTTCTGATGGCAGGTGACAGCTACTGTTTATTCCCAGAAACTCAAATTAATGGTTTTGTTAAATCGACTTTCAGCACTGCACACATAACTCATCCCCTGGGGATCTGCCTAAAGGTCTAAGCCAGTTTCATGTACTTCAAAATGAGTGCTCTTAAGCAAACAGCAAGAAAATTGGTTACCCGAATCTTTGAAAGTCAATTGAGGGACTGTCTGCAAGGACAAAGAAGGGTCAGAAGAAATAGGTACAAAATAAGAGCCAACTTCATTGGCCCTTTCCTAGCATAACAATCATGCCAGTAAAATGAACTGGTGACTTCCATCAACACACAATGGGAGAGGCTGGGATTAATGTCCACTTAGTTCCTCAGTCTTTCTGCTTACTTCCATTGTCCCATCTGTAACACTCAACTCCAGTTTCCTGTTCGATGACTCCACTGAAGACAGAGGGCTAAGGATGCAGCTCACCGGTAGAGCTCTTGCCTAGCTACAAGTGAATCTTTAACGTCTATCTCCAACCCACCACGCATGCATACATACACACAATGACAAATATGAAAATATTTTGTAGATCATAATATATCACAAATATATGAGCAATTCAATTTTCTCTTAGCTACTTGGTTGAATATTTTATCTTTCAAACTGGTGGTCTGGGCTCAAGAAAAGCAATAAATTGTACCCACCTAACTTCTCACAGTCTGACACTTTCTGTACAGTTAGCATCAGTCACCATCTTTAATGGAGCTCTTTGTAAAGCTGTGAGAGTAGCCTATGAAGAACAGGTGCATGAGCACATTGCATCTGAGTGTAGTTATTTTTGATAAACATTTTGATTACCTCTACACAGGTGTCCTCCTCTCATCTGCTCATGGAGAAGAAAAGACATACCCAGTTTCTAACAGCAGTGCATTAGGGTTGGCTGTCCAGTCTCATGCTGCTCAGATTTGTCTCAATTAGTTGGATATTTCAAGCGGAAAAGGTGATATTTTCTTTGCTTCATTTCTCTTCTTTCTTTCCTTCCTCCCTTTCTTCCTTCCTTCCTTCTCTTTCTTTTTCTCTCTTTCTTTCTTTCTTTTGTCTTTTTCTTTTCTTTTTTTTGTGCCAGTCATGGGGCTTGAACTCAGGGCCTGGACATTGTCCTTGAGATGCTTTTGCTCAAGGCTAGCACTCTACCACTTGTGCTACAGTACCACTTCTGGCCTTCTCTGTGTATGGCATAGTAAGGAATCGAATCCAGGGCTTCATGCATGCTAGGCAAGCACTCTACCACTTTCTCAGCATTTTTCTTTTTTTTTTTTAATTGCATCTAAGTCAGTTGGAAAATTGTCACTATTCTCATTTCATTGTTTACCAGGCATTCTGAAGTGAAAAGATCAACCAGTGTAGAAACGACAGGCTCACACTGGAAGGTTGCTAGAATGGAAGTAACAGAACATAGGTAACGGCAACTGTCTTCTTTGAAGTGAGAATGATGAGTTTCCTTTGGCTATATTATGTCCAGATACTGGCCTGTCTAAATCTAAAATCAATACCATCTACTCAAAGAGCACAGCAAATAATACAAGTGGGTTATATCAAAATCATAGGCCCTTCATAAGTATTTGACAAACTAAGAAGGAAAAGTCAAGGATGATAGGATTTGATACAGATTTAAAAAAATATTTCTTCTCAGAGTAAAGTAGCAACAGCCATGTAAGGTTAAGGACCACAAGCTTGGGGCTGGTGCTTAACTCCCCCATTTATTTACTTTCTACAAAGCAGACTCGATACTATGCTCCCTGTTCTTTGCTGTACATGAAGAATATGGCAATGCTATTTCAAGAGTTACTAGCTATCTTGATTACATTGACACACAATTCAAGGAGCTGTTTTTTTTTTTCCCTCCAGTCTCTGCTGACCATCAAAGGAATGGGATTTCCATAGGCAAAAGCAAAATCTTGCCTCCACTCTCAAACCCACCACATTGACAACAGTTTTCACACTCTAACATGGAATATTTCCATGTGGTTCCTAAAGAAGTTCCTAGATTCACTTCCAGGACTTCTGTGTTTCCTCTGCAATTTTATTACTCAAGTGTATTTGTTTATGCGTACATGCAGTCAGTATGTGTATGTGTACACATATGTACACAGTTGTATATATCATCAGCATAGCAAAGCATCTCACAATGCGCCATTTTCTTGTTAGCTAGAGGTACTACCTCCTCTCTGTGGTTCAGTTCATCACTAGCAAAATCTGTATTCCACTCTACCTGTTCTCATTGTTTTCTTTTGTGCTGTTTTGGAGGCTTGAATTCGAGGTCTGATTACTGTTCCTTTTTGTTCAGGGCTGGCACTCTACCACTTGAACCAAAGATCTACTTCCACAGTTTTGCTGGTTATTGGGAAATAAGAGTTTCATAGACTTTCCTGGCTTCAAACCTGGATCCTCAGATCTCAGACTCCAGAGTGGTTAGGATTACAAGCATGAGCCACTAGCACTTGGCAAATGCTCACATTTTTTTTTCCAAAGAAAGGCTTATAGTGTTTTTAAACAAAGCAGTCTATTCTCAGATATTTCATGCATTTATTTCTATAAAGACTACAGTTCTATTTGTTTAACTTTTATACTTTAACAAACATTCCAATTCTGGTGTTTCAATAAATGTTGAAATACCAGAGGGGATTCTGCTATGCAAGATCCGAAGTTGACAATCAGGAATATTTAATACTTTAAATATATTCCAGGACACTTTTTGATGAAAGTAATCCATAATATACTCACTAGGAGAGGCAGCACGCTATACAGTTGAAAGCTAAAGACTTTCCTTGAAGTCTTGATGCAAATGGTCAATGGCCAACCCCTTTCTAGCTGACTGATTTGTTACCTGGTTGGTTAAGAGACCCTTGGTCCTCTCAGACCTGACAGTCCTTCCAGTGGTGGCCAGAGGCCCCTTTGCTATCCTTAGTACCCCTGGCCTGACAGGACACCATTTTAGCAGAGGACTCTATTCTTTTTTGGCCAGTCCTGGTACTTGAACTCAGGGCCTGGGCACTGTCCTTGGGCTTTCTCAAGGCTAGGGCTCTACCACTTGAGCCACGGCACCATTTCCAGCTTTTTCTGTGTAGGTGGTACCAAGGAATAAAACCTGGGTCTTCATGCATGCTAGGCAAACACTCTGTCACTAGGCCACACTCCCAGCCCCAGAGGATTCTATTCTTATCACAAAGTTTTCAACCAAATCAGATTAATGATGATATGTGCTTTATTAATTAGGCAGTTGACTAATAATACATTTTTTCTGCCAGTCCTGGGCCTTGAACTCAGGGCCTGAGCACTGTCCTTGGACTTAAGACTAGAGCTATACCACTTGAGCCACAGCACCACTTCCAGCTTTTTTATCTATGTATGTGGTACCAAGGAATCAAACCTGGGTCTTTAGCTAGTCTTAGGCTAAACTCCTGGCCCTAATAATACATTTTTATAAACCAATGTTAACTTCCTTCAGAAGTAGTTGAAACCCAGCCACAGACACAGAGTTTGAAATGAGCCAGATTTAAATTTGAAGAACAGATTTGAGTCCTTTTAGTTTTAATCCCATAATCAAAATGGACCTTTTCAAAACTTGGTTAAAAGGAGCTGATAAAATGTGATTATCTTTCTCTTCCTTCTTTCTTTTCTCCCTCTGCTCCTACCTTTCTTTCTTTCTTCCTTCCTTTCTTCCTTCCTTCCTTCCTTCCTTCCTTCCTTCCTTCCCTTCTTGCTTTTCTTTTATAGGATTATATTCAAATCCTTCAGTTTTTCCTAGCAGCATGTGTCCTCAAAAGTCTACCCTATAGTGAAATAGAATATTTAATGATTGTCTTTGTGCATCCTATATTATTTGCATATAAATATACCACATTTATAAAAAACAAAACAAAGTTCTTTGTGTCTATGATACTGAGATTTGAACTCAATGCCTCACACTGGCTGGGGAGGTCTGCCACAGCTTAAGCCACTTTATGCCTGAGCTAACCTAGATTGTAATCCTATGTGTGCTTCCTGGAGTTGAGTTGTTGGGGTGAAAAATATGTGCCACTGAGGCCTGAACTACTGGAGGTGGAATCTGAGAACTTCCCATTCCCTCTCCTTGGCTACTCTCAAACCAATGTTTCCCAATCTCCGTCTGGTATTAAGATTTAAAATAAGAACAAACAAATGAACCCTTCACAAAAATCTTTCTTGTATCGCCAGGTTATGACTAGTGATATTTTTAAAAGAAATAGGTGAGTAATAGTTAATAATATCGCTGTATTAAAGCTGAGTGCAATCAACTTCCTATCAAGTATCTGTACATCAATGATTAATCAACTTTATTTAGAAAACCCCACCAGAACCATTTTTTACATTCATGTGGTAATCAATAAGGAGGAAAGAATATAAAATACGTTTAATCATTTATTTCTTATTTTCCAAACATGTGTATTGGTGTTTGACATAAAAATATGGTGATTTGTTATGGAAATATGGCAAAGCTAGATTGAACTCATGACTGCAAACAAATAGCTACTTTCACATCTTCATGTTTAATCATAGTACACGTTCTCTTTAAATGCAAATATACTCGCCTCTGTGCTGTATATTCATATACACTTACCACATTAACACCTAGTGATATAGACAAAGTTGGTTTCATACTGGTCTTCCTTTCCTAGTTAAAACCAAAAAGGTTAATTAACATCTCAAGTTTAAATATCAGAATTTTACAGCCAGAATGCAAATCGGAAGAGTTGAAAGAAAGAAAAGAGTTGCTTCTTGCATGAACTTGCACAAAGCGTCTTATCTAGAGCTGACCTCGTGGGCTGGAGCCAGCTTCTCTGGCCCATTGTCAGTGGTTTCAGTATGTCACCTGTCTCTTGTTTGTCTATAGATTAGCATAAAAATGTCATTCCAAACTAAGTGAATGGGGCACAGCCTCAGCACCTGCCACTTTTAAAACTCTTTAGAAGATTCCCTTGTTTATTTTGTAGGCACCCAGGGGGGCCCTTGAAGAATTGCATTGAAATAAACAATACTGGGGATGATTAAGGAGGGCTTTTCACATGAAAATTCACTTCAGAAAAATGTTTTGCAGATGTACTGAAGAAAACTGTATCACTGAGAACCACTCAAAATACTTTGGTGGACCAAAACACCTTTCTATTTCTTCTGGCAACCTGCCAAGTTCACTGCCAGCTTGAAAAAGAATTCTATAGCTGTAGGCTAGAGCAGAAACTGCAATGATTTAAGAGAGAATTGGCTACTGTAGGAACGATAATGCCCTATATCGTTAAAATGCAACGGGCATCTTAGCCTCCCTACAGTGCTTTGAAAATGTGCTTACTCTTCAACTATTTACAAGGGAGAAAATGCAGAGACAATTGAAATCACAGGAAATAAAAATTACTGGAAAGGGCCGAGAAGGATTTGTCAAATGATTTATCAGTGGTGCTTATAAAATAATGGCATGTTCTCAACTGGTAAATGAGTCAGAAATCTATACAGAAATTCTGCTCATTATGAAATGCTCCCATCACACACAAACCAGTCTTGTGATAGCCCCCATTAATTAACATGGACTGTAAACACAAAAACAGTTAGCTCAAAATTAAGATGTGAACACAAATGGACAGTATCCTGTGGAACTGATTTATCTTACCATTTGACAGAAACAAAGAGACGTTGAGTTACTTATCTTTTCTGGATGATTTTGGAGGAATGGAGACTTCATTTGGCAAGCTAAGGAAAATCAGAGTCTGAGGATCAAACTAAAAGTAATCTCCTGGATGTTTGTACTCAAACCAACAGGAGGAACATCTCTCCAGTGGTATAACTTTATAATAAGCAGCAGGATCCCATCTTTAGACTTAGTATTCAACATATTCAATGGTCCCTTATTTCTTCCTTATGTAAAAATGAGTAAAATTGTTCTCTCAGTTGGGTACATACTCCTTTCCATTTAAATTTGCTCTCATGAATGCACAAACGTCAATGGGGAAGTCAAAAGTAATTTGCTACCAAATTCAACATGGGAACTATGTAAAAGAAGTACTCAATTTAGAATACCAATCTTTTGCTGCAGGCCAAAATTTACACAAATCATGACTGTGCCTGGCATAATGCAATAGGAGGAAGCAAGGGGAAAAACAATAGATTGATATGTATGTACATTTATTTATAGATTGAAATTATGTATAAATGTATAGACTGGATTATACAACTGCATCTATAAATAGAAATTTACAATTTTTTAACTGATCTAGACTTTGATCGCTCTATATTTATATCCAAACAGCCATATTCATCTTTACAGTAAGAACAAAAACATAGGGATGGGGAGTCAGTGTCTTATGCCTATCATAATAGCTACACAAGAGGCTGAGATATGAGGATTGAATTCTAAGTTAGCTGGATCAGAAACACACTTACTCTAATTAACCACAAAAAGTCTCAAGATGAGCTATGGCTCAAGTGGTAGAGTGCCAGCCTTTAGTGACAAAGCCAAGAACCAAGGGACAGTGCCCAGGCCCTGAGAGAGAGATCTTAGTTCTAACTGCAGGATAGTTGGAACCTACTTTTCGCCTACGAATCTTGACTAAACTTCCATGAATTTTGATTCAATGTTCATTTCCTATTTCATCCTTTTTATGATTTCAAGGTCCATCAATATGCTAAATATTTCCAGGCTAGGCCCATTTCCCCAATTCTAGACCTACACAAATTGACTTATGTTTTGATTTTAGGCTGCATCATTGATACTCCTAATTCAATATGTCTCAAAACAAATACATTATCATTTCTAGCATTGAACTTGAAACACTCAAGTATTAACTAGCTGCAGGCTAGGCTCTGGGCATCCCTAGCTTATGCTTCTTTCTGTTGCCTCCTCCTGTTGCCAATACCCTCCAAATATATGCTTTGCTTCTATCGCTTAGTAGACGATGGATCAGAGTACCATTGTCCTATGCTAGATTGCCACAGGAATCTTCTGACTTGATTATGTATCCACAGCAACCACCGTGGCCATCTCTATGTATTTTTTTCTTCTTCTTCACTTCTTAGGTTAAATACTCACCCGGACTGTCCATGGACCATATGACAAAGTTGAGTATCTTTACTGAGTCAGAAATAAGCTCATCATAATCTAGCCCCTAAACATCTCTTTTAGGTTCATCTTTTCCAGGATCCAGTTACCATTAGAGAAAAATTAATATTTTTGTTCTCACAAAGGCATTACTTTAGAACAAAAACTTTTTGTCTTTGTGTCAGGCCTAGTCTCCTGTCTTTTGCTTACTACAATCTTATGCTTACCTTGCTTCCATGATTTAGCACTTACTGGATCATCTCACCCCTACTATGTAACTAGAGGCTCTGATCAAGGACTATTTGCATCTGTAGCTTTTAATATCATTCTAAGCATATAGTAGGTGATGGGTTTTGTTTTGGGGTTGAATGAACAGACAACTTAGTATTCAGCCTATAAAGATATTTCTGTCCAATGCTTGACCCATTCAGATTGTCTCCTTGTGAATCAAAAGCATAGTTTTAAATAGAAAGAAATGAATAGCATGCATAGAAATAATACATAAATGAATAACAGAAAGAAATGAATTTGACAAGAGTGCTCAAATAAAAATGCTACTTTGATTAGCTGCCTCAGAGCTCAAAATTCCACCCATTGAGCATAAATGCTAGTCAGACTTTTATTAGTAGCACTGGTTACTTTGTAAGAAGTACGTTCTGATTCTGAAAATATGAGTTCAAAACAGCACAGGCACAGATTCTGGTGAGAGCCCTCTTTGTTTATGACATGTCATAGCATATATGTCAGAAATATGGCACATGGGTTCCTTTTTCTTTCTTCTTATTCTGGTCCTAGGACTCAATCCTGAGAGTCCATCTTCATCTAAATTAATCATTTTATTTACTAAGGGTTCTACCTCTAAACATCACAGTCAAATTCACTTTCACCCTGTGTCTCTGTGTGTGTTTGGTGTGTGTGTGTGTGTGTGTGTGTGTGTGTGTGTGTGTGTGTGTGCCAGTATTGGGTACTGTCACTTAAGCTATTTTTACTGATGGCTGGCAATCTACCACTTGTGCATCAGCTCCAATTCCAGCTTTTTGGGTAGTTAATCTCCTGCAAAAGCTGGCTTTGAACCATGATCCTCAGATCTCCTATCCCTGAGTAGCTAGGATTACAGGTGTGAGCTTCCATCCAGTCTTCACCCTCTTAATACTTCAAACTTCAGAGGTTTCACTCCTATGTGAATGGAAAGGGACCAACTAAACACCACTTGGTGTTTAGGAACCTTGAACGGTTGAGTCAAAGGAAGACAATAGCTCTGAATCTTACCTCCTTCCCAACCTGTTGCACCAGGGTCTCAGGCTTTCCAGACTTGGATGTTTTACAGATAGCTTAAATTGAACACCAAGAGGAAAAAACATCAAGAAAAAATTACTGGCTTTTCCAACTTGGTTGAAACCTAACAAGGTACTAAATAAGGTAGTAAGATAAACTGCATTTGATCAGTTCCAGAATACCTACCTATGAAAGTATCACCCATCAAAACAACATTTTCCTCTCCCTCCAAAATTTCTTCCTATCCTTTTATTATCCACCCTTTCCTCCACCCCATCTCCTAGCAACCATAGATTGGATCTGATTTCTGTCACTCCCCATTAGTTTGAACTTTCTAGAACCCTGTATAAATAGAATCTTACAGTGTGCAGTCTATTTTGCCAGGTTTCTTTCACTGAGCACAGTGGATTGCGAGGCTCAACATCGGTGTGTATATCAACAAACTTTTTACTCTATCAAAGGGATTGACATCTTTCAAAGTGTTCTTTCTGCTCTCATAGTCATTTCAAAATAAGAAAAGGCATTTGGGCAGAGAGAGTGAGAGGGAGAGAAAGAGAGAGGGGGGGGAGGGAGAGAGAGGGAGAGAGAGAGGAGGGAGAGAGAGAGAGAGATTCACCCAAATAAAGACAGCTCTTCAGAATGAAAACTTGGCACCCTTTTGGTAACAAAGTCCTTAGATAAGATTGTATCAAGCCCGTCACCCAAACCTGGTCCTACTAGCCATGAAACGGGAAGCAGAGCCCCTCACAAAGCCCTCTACTCCTCATTCAGGAAGGGAGAAAAGCAGAGCCCTCTTGAGACCCGTTTCCATGGTAACCAATGAGCAATTGACAATGTGGCAGCAGTTGGGCCCTCCTGAAGGGGAATAAAAAAAAAATCTTCAACAGACACAAAGCTACAGAGAGGTCCAAGAAGGGATAGCTCATACCCAGCCTTCATGAGAGAGCCACAGAAATGGCTTTACTGTTCCTATATTGGGATAACATTCCAGAAAAATGATCAGGGTCAGGTAGAATCAGGCTGGTCTACATTCTGGCAACAGGCAAGTTGTGGGATCACTGAAAGAGGGCGGGCCTTTGACAAACACCATCCCTTAGCATCTGGGCAATCATTGCGCACTCATTCATTAATCTCTTTGAGGCCCAAGTTCCTTCAAAAAAATAATGAAGGAAAATCATGAATTCTGCATTAGAAAATCCCAAAGATTGCATTTATATGCCTGTCTAGAGTTATTCTGGTAAAAAAAAAAAAAGCACACACTTTCTTTGTTATATTAGGCTTAAAAGGCAGTGGTCTGTGTGGTGTGTGTGCACACGTGTGCATGTGTGTGTGTGTACACGTGTGTGTGCATGTGCCAGACCTGGGGATTGAACTCAGGGCCAGGACATTGTTGGAGAGCTTCTTTTGCTCAAGGATAGCACTCCACCATTTGAGCCATTGTAATACTTCCAGCTTTTTGAATAGTTTAATGGAGATGAGTCTCACAGACTGATCTGGCTTCAGACTTCAGTCCTCAGATCGCAGCCCCCTGGGAAGCTAGGATTACATGTATGAGGCACTAGCACCCAGCCTTTACACCTAGGAAAATATAGGATCCTGAAAACCCAGAGAATTATCCTCAGGGAAGAAAGAAAGGACATAAAGCCAACTGCTTCCCACCCCATTCATCTCTTCAATGTCCATCAGAAAGAACCTGAATTCCCAGCACCTAAGATTATTCATGCAAGAAGGGGTACTGAGCATATCTGGTTTTCTACCCTTCCTATAGGTTCTACAAATCTCTACTTATCACCCATACCTTCCAGTGACAGACTGACAGCAGAGTAACTCTGGGTTCAAATCCCAGCTCTTATCTATTGACAACTAGGTAATCTTGAATAGATGACTTAACATTTCTAAGCCTCATTTACTGCAGGATAACTTATTTTATAGAGCTGCTGGCAAGAATCAATGCAAAAAAAGTGCATAACGTGTTTAGTAAATGTAACAGTGCTCCATAAATATTAGCCTTATTATAACTCTCTAGAATTTTTTCGCAGGCAAATAGAATGTTATATCCAGAGTCTGAGGCTAGAGGCTCTACTCCAGCCAGTCACCTCAAAGAATGCAAGCGAAAATAATTGTAAAAAGGCAGAAGGGAGTATAATCAACATCAGCTTCTCTAGGAAGAGGTATCCCAGGTCTGGTCTGGCAAGATGGCCCAGGAAAGTCCCACTTGCTTAAAGAGACACCCCGCTGGGTTCCCACAAAACCATTGCCCCTATGTGGAGATGAGCACATGGTGGGGTGACTTCTCTGTAATACTGTGCTGTTTCTGGAATCCACTGTGGTCACAGGTTAGGACAATGACTGGAGCCTTTCAAGTGCTCTTTAGGGATATGGAATAGGACATTTTAAAAGCCAACAGTTGCTCTTCAGCTTTGGAGAGGGATGAGTGAGCTTAGGCTCTGGTAGGCAGCAGCTAGCTAGGAGAGATGGAGATATGTAAAGGGAACCCCAAATGGAGGATGTGTTCAAGGTCTTGAGTCATTGAAGGGAAAATTGTAACTGATGCTTAAGAGTTCTTTTTTGCTGAAAAAGTACAGATACTTCACTTGGGCCCTTGGATTGACTAAAAGCAGGGAGGAAAAAAAGCTTGCCATCCCACCTCCATTTTGTAGCCATGTCCTTGGTCTAAGCCATTCACTTTGCAGTGACTTGGGAATCCAGTCAAGGGAAGGACTGCTTGATAGATAAGAGGACAGAAGACTGAATTTACCCTTAAGGAGCAGCAGAGTCTTGAAGGACAGAGCCCACTCCCACTTTGTGCTCCCCAGAAGTACAAGTACTCATAACAATGAGGAGGCACCCTGGGTCATCTCTGGGGACTCACTAGTTCCTCTTAAGTAAAGGTAGTGATAGCAACTTATCCAGAACCCTCAAAGACCAAAAGCTGCCCCTCCTCATGTCTCTTAATTTGGTATTCTGAGATAAGTGGCCAGATCTGATGTGGAATTCTGTAGTTGAAGGCTTGTTCTCTAATTTTCATCTTTATCCTATAGGAGTTTCCATGATCGAGAGCCTTCTTTGCTTTTATCTAGAATCTAATAACCAGGTTGGCCCCAGCTCCTTTTGGTTGGTGAGGTGATTCTTTAGCTTTCATTTGCCACCTCACTGTGCACCTACCTCCAGCAGGTTGGCACCAGTTTCCATTGCCTCCGTAAGCAAATTCCCCACCAAAATGCACGGTGAGCAGTATTGGCAGAACTCTGAGCTCAGACCGGAAGAGAGCAAGGCAGTACCCTGATGAGTTCAAAATGGGTGTATGGATAAGTGCCGCTGCTGCCAGAGCATTTCCAAGCATCAATCGAGTACCCTTCATCTAATTCATCCTGCAGAAGCTAGAAATTGCTCCACTTGCACACAATAAACTTTTGGCAGTTAGCCTTCTGAACTGGAACTCTGTGCCATTCTGAAACAGAAAGAACATTCTGAAGGTGGAAATAGCCTAGTCCATGCCCTCAGTGATGGAAACCCATTGTAAACCCTTCCAAGGCAAACCTTTCTCCAGTGAAGGTGGGGCATAAGGCTTGTCTATCAAAGCTAAAGCACTTACTTCAGGCTCAGAACTTAAGTCCTCCCTTACCTCCCCCCCCCCCAGCCACACTGGGCCACTAAGGTTTTCGGCTGTAGGACTGCGAGATATTTCAAGCCCAGCCCCACTGAAGCAGGACTCAAGGGAAGCAGCCATTGGCAGTTTTCCTTTGGATCAAGGGTTCTGGAAATCAGCTCCTACATCTTTTTGATGTTTTGATGTTTTACTCTGCTAGCAAGTTTCCCTTAGGCCCTGTTCTTTGAGGAAGTGGACTTTTCCATTGACAGTGAACCTACTGGAAGCCCAAGCTAAATATGGAAAAAACATTTTTCTGTGTCACAATGCAAGTAGGTTATTCCTCGGGAGTTGACCTTACTTCCCCCTGGCTTTGTCTTCTGTGAGGTGATTGTTCCCTTTCTAATCCTTTTAAGTGTCTTCCCCTTTGCCCAGCATTCTGGGCAAAGACCACTTGAATGATTTAAGATATTAACTACTAGATCTTTCTTTAGACTTAAAGAACTCAGAACATCTAATGGGTTTTATAACACCCTCCTTAGTCTTTATTTATTTACATCAACAATAGAAGCTAAGAGGCCAAGATCCATAGCTATGTTCTGGCCAGAGAGGAAAGGAAACACAGACCCTGACTGACTAAGGAATATTCCACTCAACATGAAGCCTTCCTTCTTTGCACCTCTTTTTCCTTCCCACATAAGCCTTTTTCAATTCCCAAGATGGAATGTTGAGGTTACTAGCCTCTCCATCTTTTCAGGATGCCAGCCCATGAATAACCTGATGCTTTCCCACAGTTGCTCTTTTCCCAAATATTAGCCTGTAAATGGTGAGCAGCCTGGATTTATTCTGGTAACAATAAGATAGTGACATGTTTTTCTTTTAGCAGAATTCTTAAGAAAGAAACTATCTAGAAATCTTGCTTTGGATTGAAGATGACAAATCTGATTTTTGTAGAATAGTCAATTGTAAGCAAAGGGAAGAATTAGGTGGTATCTCCATGGAGACAGAGGGGAACTGCTACATTAAGCATGACACTGAACTTCCTGTGTCCTCTCATCCTCCATTTCCCAAGTTCTTTAATATCACTAAATTCATCAAATGCTTGTGCGTAAATGAATGTTTGTAGAAACAGTGTAGAGGCTAAGCATGAGGCTGAGATGGATAGAGAGTGTGACAGATCTGCAGTAGCATAACTGGGTGAGAAAATAGAGTGGGGGAAAAAACTTGAAGAGGTAAGCCCTAAGACCTTTCCCCAGCTACAGATAGGTCTCTAATCTTTCCCAAGAGAGGATTATCAGCATTCGCCTGAAGTTAACTAAATTCCCATCTAATTTTGTTCTCTTATTATTGTTAATATGGGTTTTGACTTGACTTCTGAATTATATCTGACTGTTCTAGCTCACATCTCAGTGCAAAGTAAATATCAGGGGTAGATTTATTTTTCTCTTTAAAAAAAATCAATAACCAGTTTGCAATGGCTTTGATAGAAATTCAATGAGGAACATAAGGTTTTGCTTTTATCAAGAAGCTGAGATCATGTCAACAGCTGTCCAAGAAAGTGACTGATCCAAAATTCAATTGTCAAAACCTTTACTGGCTACACTCTGCATGCAAATCAGCCAGCCAGCGCTGGAAGTTTAAGAAATATAAGATGCAGTCTCCCTTCTTAGAAGAAATGTCATCAGCTAGCACAGCCAGGGCACCTGAGGTGAGATTACAACATGTATTGTAGAAAGAAACATGGCAAAGCTCATGAAACCAAACTATACTGCTGATTCTGGATACCCAAAAGACCCAAAGTCATAGTGATTGGGGATGAGAGTGAGGCTGGTTGACAATCCAGATGCTGTTGGAAAGATGAATAGCAGAGACTTGCAAAGGACTTAGCACACACCTGATCTCAACATTCTCTCTTAGGAATCATTCCCCTGAGACTCATACTCTTCTTTCAAAAGACTTTTAGGAGAAAACTCAAATACAAGTATTTCCAACAGTCTGATCTTCTTGGTGCCTTAGGAGACATCCTGGGAATTGTCTTACAGAGGACTGATTGGTGGTTGCCAAAAATCAAATTTACTTTTCCTTTACTGCTACCAGAACTGGGTGGTATCTCCTGGCACATAGTAAACACTTAATAAAATGATCATTACAAGAATCTGCAGCTAGGGAAATGAAAAAAAAAAAGATCCAAACTCTTTGAGTAAGAACCAACAGGGTGCTTTTTACTCTTCAGGACCATATTATAGTGACTTTCAAAAAGTAGCAGTGATACCACAAGTGGAGATGCTTTTCCACAGGGAATGGAGTTCAAAAGATTCAGAAAACTGGTAGAAAGAGGCAGCCTAAGATCAGACATGGTGAAAAGTGAAGTGATTTACAGAGGAACCATCAAAGGAGCAAACCACCACAGGTTCAGAGATTAACTTTTCACCAAGTGAAAGTTGGATAAGCAGACTTGGCTGTCGTTGATTTCAGGAGTGCTCAGAGAGGGAGGAGGTAGGCCAAGGGAGTGCTTGCAGGTGATGACCAAAGGGAATTCAGCAAGTTGAAGCCACTGGCCTGGAGGCCCATGAGAATCAGACTCATTTCTAGGAAAACCTGAACGAGAGAGAAAAGAATTACCAGTCCTCAGAACGATGCAAAGAGACAGTTACCAATAAATAACAGAAAACATAGCAAATTCCAATGCATAAAAAGTATATCAAGAAGTGGAAATATTGGTTTGGGGGCTGGTGCTGGTCCTGGAATGATAAAAAGCAAAAGAAGAACAAGGAGAAAATGAACAAAAAAAAATGGTAACTGCAATTTTCTGTGTTTACCTAAGAGGAAACGATTCCTGAAAGACCACATGGCTCACCGGCAGTGGCTGCCCCTAGAGCCTAAGCATGCAAAAACCTAGCATGCTGGATGTTCTCTTAGCCAAGTGTCATTTCCTTTAGAACGAGTACTCTGTTACCCATCTAGTATTAAGAATGGTACCTAACCCAAAGTGATGCTCCTCAAAAAGGTTGAAATCTCCAACCCAATTCCAATTCCCCTAAGCATTATCTAAACGTAGAGTTCCTTGGATTACTCAAATCAGCAATATTTCCCATGTACACATCATACACCTGCTCCTGTGCTGGTTTGCTCCGTGGAAAGAAGGCACTTAAGAAGGACAACCATTTGAGAAAACAAGAGGCAAAACCTCAAACAAACTGGCTATCACTTACATGAGAGGTAGGAGTGTTGGTTCATATACCTGGGAAGTTACAAGTACTGATTTCAGGAATGGCTGGATCTAGGGCATGAGAAATTACCTGGATTTTATTACTGTCCCTCTCACTTAAAATGCTCTTCTTCTTTGTATTGGTTTCACTCTGGGTCATGGTTTCCCTGGTCAGGAGTTGTAGTAGTCCCAAGCTTATATTCTTACTCATTTAGCAAAGAAAACAAATTTTCTTTGGATGGGAAAATGGGAGAAAAATGAGGAAGGGGGTAACAAATGTTCAACAGGAACTACACTCATGTAACTAACTCCTCAGTACTTTAGAACAAAATTAAATTGAATTTAAAAAATTCTTCAGGCAAAAAAAAAATCAAGTAAAACAAAGTTACTCTCAGGGGTTAAGATTCTGGATCACGTTCCTATTCACAAGTGAATATCACCATTATAATTCTCTCTCTCTCTCTCTCTCTCTCTCTCTCTCTCTCTCTCTCTCTCTCTCTCTCTCTCTCTCTCTCTCTCTCTCTCTCTCTCTCTCTCTTTCTTCCTGCCAGTCCTGAGGCTTTAAAATTCTGGGTACTCTACCACTTGAGACACAGTGACACTTCTGGCTTTTTGAGTAGTTTATTGGAAAAAAGAGTCTCATGGACTTTCCTATTCAGGCTGGTTTTGAACTGTGATCCTCAGATCACAGCCTCTGAGTAGCTAGATTATAGGATGAGCCATTGGTGTCCAACTGCTACAATTGTCTACACCATGTTTAATCAGCTATACACACCCACAGAGTGAGGGATGGAGGTCCTCCTTATACTAACTGGACCTCGCATGATTATCCAAAAGAAAATGAGAGGACTTCGCCCAAAAGAGACACTTGAAAGGCAAGAAGGGTATACTTCCTTTTGTCCTTTCTGGAAAGAGCCAGGTGTCAAAGCAAGAAGAAAGGTCCCTGCACTGCAAGAATTTCATATTTTACTGAGAACCAAAACAAAACACAAATCAATTCATAAATATTATAGAATGACATTTTTTTGTCAGTCATGAGCCTTGAACTCAGGGCTTAGGCACTGTCCCTCAGCTGATTTTGGAGGCTAGTGCTTTATCACTGAGCCACAGTACCACTTCTGGTTTTCTCATGGCAACTGGAAATAAAAGTCTTGAGGACTTTCCTGCTGGAAACCACGATCTTCAGATCTCAACCTCCTGAGTGTGATCCCCTAGTACCCAACTAAAATGACATCGTGATAAAGTGGAAGCTTCCACTTGTAGCAGGAGATTCCTTTTATGGCAGTATTGCTAACTTCTAAAAGTTCAGATTTCTTTCCACATAGAATTTAGTGCTCTGCACATCGACATTTCTCAACTACCTATGCTTCATATTTACATAGTTGTATTCATCAGACCTTTCCCTCACTATGACAAAATGCCTAACAAACAATTAAAATGTTGTAAAAAGACAGAGTTAAAGGCTATTCAGTGTTTCCAAAGCACGACCCCTTCCCCCATAAATGACCTACTTCTTCTAGCCAAATCCCATCTTCTACCTTTCCTATGCTCTAATAAATAAGATTATTTTTATAAATCCATTGATTAGGTCAGAGGCTCCAGAATCCAATCACTCACCCAAACTGGGTCAGCTGTTGAACCTGAGTCTATGGGGATATTTCATATGCAAACCAGGATGCCTGTTCTCTAAAGCTTCTTCTAGGTCAACCATGTGGCACTGCCAGAAAATCAGCAGCTGACACATGACTTTACCTCCATCACTCTTATGGTATTCACACGTGACCTTAAAAAGAATAACCAGGCACCAGTGGCTCACGCTGGTAATTCTACCTACTTAAGAGGATGAGATCTTTTGTTTTGTTTTTTTTATTTTTCATTTTATTGTCGAGATAATGTATAGAGGGGTTACAGTTACATTTGTCAGGTAGTGGGTGCCTTACTTCTCACACATTGATAACCCTTGTCATGTTTTTATCCAAGTTTCCCTCCTCTACCCCCTCCCAATCATCTTGTTTCCCCCTATTTCAAATAAACAAACATATATACAATATGCCAGTTAAGAAAGTCAGATATAATAACAACATGAGATTAACCATAAGGGCAAAAAAGAGAAGAGAAATAACACAGTACATGTCATAGTACATTAAGAACGACAATCACACTAGACAAAGCTCTTATTTCCATATCCTAGAGTTCATTTTATTTAGTAAGAGGATGAGATCTTTGAGATCACTGTGATCATTTTGCTTGCTTCTCGATGCCTAGTCATTAGATGACATTCAAGCCAGAATTCAAAGGTAAAAGAAAATTAAAGGGTATGTATGTATCAGAGCCTGCAAATACAAGCACTGAAGCTTGCGTCATCAGTCTCCCTGTTGCACATATTTCCTTCCTGTCTTTCAGAACTTTATTGCAAATGACAGTGGAAGATGGCCTTGGCCTCTGGTGGCAGATGTGTTCAGCCTGTGTATCTTCAACTCTGGTTACCTATACCATTAGCTATGTAACTCAGGATGGCCTCACATTCATGATTCTCCTGCCTCAGACTTCCAGTTGCTTGGCTTTCAGGAATATGTCCACAATGCCCATTCCATCATAATCTCTTTATGTCCAATGAATGAACAAATCCTGTTTCTTCTACCATTACCATTTTGACCTTTGGTTTGTAGTTCCCAAGGATATGGAAAATAAATTTATATTTTTAATCTTTAGATTTGTAAATTTTTTGGCTTAACCAAGCTTTCAATAACTATGTAGTCAAATAATTTCCATAGAGGGAACCCTTGCTTCAATGTTTGAGTAGATCTCCTGGTGTGGGCTCTTAGCACAGCTGCCATTTTCCTTCCAGCCAAGCATAGGATTGGATAGTGGCATCTGGCTGAAGAGCCAGAGCTCTCTTCCCTTTGCTGTCATGTAAATTACTGTTCAAATGAAGAAATATGGAAGCTCCATTGAAGTTACAGCATACCTTTGCTCTTACAACTTTCAAGAAAAGGAAAAGAACACTCCTTTTGTACAGAAGGTTACTGTATTTACCAATAGAATTAATGTGTTCATCATTACTCAGTTTGTTGTTATAAACTGGTATTTCACTAAGTTCATAATATATTGGGTAGGAGAAAAATTTTACTCCAAATCTCTTATTACTTTGCATTCTTGTGCCCATAAATTGTAGAGATAGATACATTCGGTATAAATGTTGAGTGGGTGAGAGATGGAGCAGCTGTGATGGATATCCTGTGACAATAGCCTGGGGGTGGGGAGAACTGGGTGAGGAGGGACTGTCTGGATTGTACATTTAACATTTCCAGGCAAAGAAATGTCATCACTACTGAGAGGGTTAGCTAGGCTTCAAAGTGTGACATTTTAGCCATGACTTTTTTTCTACTACTGTTATGTCTTAGATTGCAAACTTCTGGCTCTTCCATGAAAATATTGCTCTATTTTTATGTATAGGGTAAATTAGTGTGGCAGTCAGTAAAGAGTTCAACTAAATCTGGGTGTAGTAACCTATATCTGTAACCTCGGTTACTGGAGAGGTAGAGATCAGGAGGATAATGGTTCAAGGTCAGCCCAAACAAAAATGTAGTAAACCCTCATCTCAACAACAAGCCAGGCATCAGTGATTTCTACTGTGTGGGAAGCACAGGTAAGAGGATTGAGAAATGCTGAGCTGGGCACCGATGACTCAGGATGCTGATATCTGAGGATTGCTGTTCAAAGACAGCCTGGATAGGAAAGTTCATGAGATCCTTTACTTAATTTTTTTTATTGTAAAGGTGATGTAGAGAGGGGTTACAGTTAAACAAGTAAGGTAATGAGTGCATTTTGAAGTGTTATTCCCTTGTTCATTTCCTACCACTTCCTCCATTGCTCTTTCCCCCAAGATATAAAGTTCATTTCCAATATTGTGTCTAGTATCACTGCTGCATTGGTTCATCCTTGGACTCATCATTTCTATGACTCCCTTCCCTTCCCCAAATCAGATAAACTGATATCCAATACAAAGACATCATAAACAGTGACAACATGGTATAAACCAAAGGAGAAAACAAAAAGAAACCAAAAAATAACTGAAAATAGTACAGTACAAGAACAAAACCTCTTGCTTCTATTTCAACGAGTTCATTTTGATAAGCATATCATTTTCTATGGTCATATGCACGTAGCTTTTGAGCTATTGTGATCCTCTGCTAAGAATATCCTACGCATATTCTAGTTATTTCAAATGAGAGAAACCATGAAACCTATGTTTGTTTGGGTCTGGGTCTGGATTGCTTCACTTAATATGATTTTTTCCCAAGTCTTTCCATTACCTTACCAATGGGGCAATGTCATTCTTTCTGATGGAAGCATAGAATTCCATTGTGTACATATACCGCATTTTTTTATTCACGCTCCTGAGGAACATCTGGGTTGATTCCATATCTTAGCTGTGGTAATTAATGCTGCAATGAACATGGCTGTGCTGGTAGCTTTACTGTGGCCTTGTTTGTAGTCTTTTGTGTAAATGCCCAGAAGTGAGATTGCTGGGTCATAGGGGAACTCTAACAACAGTGAAATTCTACCTCACCCCAGCTATAAATGAAACTAATAATAACAGATGCTGGTGTGTATGTAGCCAAAATGAAATGATACGACAGTATTGATGAGAATGTAAACTTGTTCAACCATTCTGGAAAGCAGTGTAGAATTTCCTCATAAGACCAATCATAGAGCTCTCCCATGACCCAGCATGAGACTCTTGTCTCCAACTAACCACCAGTAAACCAGACAACAAGCTGTAGTTCAAAGTGGTAGAGCCTTAGCCTTGAGTTAAAAAGCTGAGAGATACCATCCACGCACAAGCACTGAGATCAAGCCCCATAGCAACAACAACAATAACAACAAAGCATGAAGCTCCACTATTAAAACTAATTCATCTGGCACAAAAATTATGCTTCTCTCTTGTATCCTTTCTTTTTCATTTCCTCTTCCCTCGACTCTAAATATCTGTTGCAATGAAGGGATGATTTCAGTCAGTTCTTAACAATTTCTTTAGCATGTGGACTGTGTATAAAGAGGATATACCTTAGTCCAAGTTCAAGGACCCTGTGGTTTTCATCAAATATAAAATTAAGTTTTCCAAAGAGGTTACCTTAGGGAAGTCCTTCATCTGTGCTTCTTAACCTTGGGAGTGTGCCGGAGAATTACTTAGTAAAAAGAGCTAATGAGGCCAAAGTCTATATAAAGTTTAATTAGGTTTGTGCAAGGGAAAGTCTCCTCTTCGACAATGGTCTGTGACTATGGATACTGCCAGCTTTCTTACAAATTCAGGCCACTGATGAGAAGAAAAATCAGAAACGAATTATTAATGCTTTAGAAAAAAAGTGTTTAAATCCCACCTCTGGGGAAACAACCCAGCATGAGGCCCCATGGCAGGCAGTTAACAGATCAGCTTTAAACACAAAGCAGAACATTTTTTTTCTGGTCCAGGACCTCAGAACTCCCCAAATCAGGCCAAATATCAGATCCATGAATTAAGCTTCAACATAAACACCGGAAAGCTATTGACCCAGAGTTTAAAAGGAGATGAAGATATTTCCTTTAGAATTAACCAAACTATAAATCTTCTCATTCACAGAAATGACCCACATTCTCTTCACCTTTGATATCTATGTGATATCTCTTAAGCAGCATGAAGAAGAAGAAGAAGAAGAAGAAGAAGAAGAAGAAGAAGAAGAAGAAGAAGAACAAGAACAACAACAACAACAACAACAACAACAACAACAACAACAACAACTATCAAAACTTAGGCTGGTAATATCATGAAGAGCTGGTGCGCCAGTTTCAAAACTGCTCCCAAGAGGAATCTGCCCAGTAATTTAAGATAGGCTGCAAGTGTGATACGATTAATTAGAGCCCATCAAAAAAATTCAAGTGGGGAAATATAAAATTCTGATGGAAATTATTCCCAAGAATGCACTTAATATATCTGAATTAACATTTGAGCATTGAGAGGGTGAGAAACGCCGAGGAAATAAGAGACCTCAAGTAAGCACATAGAAATGTATGGCTAAGATAGGCACTGTGAAAGCAACAAGACCCTTGGTGGGAAGGGAAGGAAGCATGAACATGAGATGCTGACAGGGTGGATGGATTGTCCTGGCAGATTTGAGGTTCCTCAAAAATGATAAGGATGCAGGTTGTGCACTGGTGGCACACACCTGTAATCCTAGCTACACAGGAGGCTGAAATCTAAAAATGACAATTCTAAGCCTGCTTGGACAGGAAAATCCTTGAGATTTTTTTTCTCCAATTAACCAGAAAAACAAAAGAATGGAAGTGGAGCTGTGGCTCAAGTGATAAAGTGCTAGCCTTGAACAACAACAAAAAGCCAAGCAAGAGTTTCTGAGTTTAAGCCCCAGACTAGCATACACACACACACGCACACACACACACACACACACATACACACACACACACACACAATTCATAGGATGGTTTACAATCTATGGAATGACTCAGATGTTGTGAGTCAAAGGAGTAGTAAAAATTAGTTCTACTGCATGCAGTTTGAAGCAACAGATGTTTTGGGACCAGAGACAAAAATGCACAGAATAAAAGGAAGAGCTGATCTATCTGAACTCTGCCTCAAAGTTCCAGAGAAAGCTCATAGCCATCACCTGAGAAGCAATGACCTCGAAAGGATACCAAGTGTCAGAGCACAAAGCCAGAGACCATATTCAGGCATCAGAAGGTTGGAGTTTCCGTTTATGATTGTGGGTCTCCTATGCCACAGATAGAAAGATTTGGGGGATGGGCCGGGAGCTTAGCCTAGTTGTAGAGAGCTGGCCTCGAATGCACAAAGCCCTGGGTTTGATTCCTCGGTACCACATACACTGAAAAAGCCAGACATGGCACTGTGGCTCAAGTGGCATAGCACTAGGCTTGAGCAAATGTGTCCAAGGACAGTGCCCAAGGCTTGAGTTCAAGCCCCAAGACTAGCAAAAATGCAAGCAAGCAAGCAAGCAAGAAAGAAAGAGAAAGAAAGAAAAATCTGGGGGATGGAGGAGGGATTATAGACAAACGGAAACAAACTTGAAGCTTTATGGAGCCCTGGGTCCATTTGGAGGCACAAAAAAAGAATCCCAATCTCTTAGAGGTCAGAGATATTATGGCAAATAATGGATGTACTTATGGCCTTGAAAATGGGGCTGGTTTTGTGGGTAAAGCTTATCCCCAACTTCATCAAGATGTACATGTAAATGTACAACTTCTTATATGACTCCCTAGAAGAATTTAATAGACTACCTATGTGTCATAATTCCATAAACTTCCAGGCTGTATGGAAAACATTAGAATAGATAATAATTAAAAGCCACAATAATAATAATAATCTTTAAAAAACATTTCATTTTCTTTCATTTTCTTATACTTAGCACAGAATTTAATTAAAGCCCAGCTTTTGTAACTACTTTAATATAAATTTTAGAGGTTTGTATATTATCAACAAAGATATTGAGATTTCAGATAGCAGCTGAATAGAAATTTGGGAAGCTGGGAGATAAAACTGACTTCAGCAGTACTTGTCAAGTTGACCAAGATGCCATCTACTGTGGCACCCACGGCCTGTGACCTACATCCACCGACTTTTCTATTTTGGTGAGCAGGAGGGAAACTGCACCATCAGATAAGATAACATACGAAATGTTCCCAAATGGAACACCTTCCCTTGTACATGCTGAATCTTGTACAAATCTTTTGATTTAGCCAGACTCAGAAATGTGCTGCAATTCAAGGTAGAGATGGTTTGAGATGGGAGAGGACTGCCCATCTCAGTACTCAGACATCTCATTAGGTTTCACCAGCTAACACTGTAAAGCAAGTTGGCTCTTCCAAGCTCATGAGCTTCCTACTTTCTCTTTGAACTTCAAGGACAGTGACTGAAAGCAAGTAGAGACCTCAAGACCTTGCTTTCCTAAGAGAACGTCACCTTTGTTCTGGAGTGGATGAGCTTTTGCTGCAGTGAAGGAAATAAGGACTGAGAGTAGAGCAAACATAAAATAAGAAGGAAGAGCTAATCAAGGCACTACAGAAATAAGGGGGATAAAGGGAAAGTCAACAGTGGATGGCTCACAATCCCTAACTCACTCTAGACTAGGTATTAATATATTTGTGTTGAATTCAAAGGTTAGTAAAAACAAAACCTGGGTCAGTGAGGAGGGGTAGTCATCTTTTTTCTTTGTGCTTAATGAAATCTCGTGCTTAATTATCCAAAGAAAAGAGTGAAAAGACCAATATATCTTCAATGTTAACACAGCAACTTTTGTGGTTAACGGCAATTATTGCTTAGGCAAACATACAAACATTAAGTCCATCAGGAGGAAGCTCAAATGTGTAGAATATGTCCACACAGAGTGCACCACCATGTGTTGATACAAAAAGTTCTCTCACCAGGACATGAGAAAGGGTATCAATATTTGTGAAGTAATGCACCTTCTATCTGGTGAATATAATGTAACCCTTCTATTAATTATAATAAAAATATATGAAAAAGGTTCTCCTCTCATCTTATCAGAATTTAGAATTCAAAAGTGGCTGAACCTGAATCTAAAATGGCTCAAGCGACTATAACTAGATCATGGATATTATTTATGCTACTCATAGGAATATTTTCTTGTGGGAAGGGGAGTTTCTTGAGTTAATACAAGTGCTCTACCAATTGAGCTGTAACCTGAGCTTTTTTTGCTTTAGTAATTTTTCAGGTAGCTTCTTGTATTTTGCATCTGGAGCCAATATCACATTTTTAACAAAGGATCAAAACCTGTCCCTCTCATGTAACTGGGATTAGATATAGGAGATAGCATGCCCAGTTTATTGGAATCTCACTTTTAGTTAAAGGTTGGTCTTGAACTATGGTCTTCCTAATCTCTTCTTCCTAAGAATCCGTCACAAGCACAAGCTACTTCCTATAGCTCTGGGAATTTGAATTAAAATAATTGTCATTGTTCTCATTCTAATTCTCTATCTAACAATTCATATGGCTATATATAAAAATAGCTAGATTGTTACATATATTAACATATTATATTATTATATATTCTCCTATATTATTTTATAGCTACAAATGCGTGTAGAGTTAAATTTATTATATATTTTTATTATATATATTATTTATTTATGGCTATATTTGGGTCTTGAAATCTCTCAAAGGCCCATGTTAAGGGCTTGGTCCCCAAATTGACTCTGTCAGTAGACTGCGGAGGAATATTTAAGAAGCAGGGACCAGTGGGAGATTTCAGGTGATTGAAAGTGTGCCTTAGAAGGGGACTGTGGAACTCTGGGCTCTGTCTCTCTTTGTCTTCTGCATCTGGCTATGATCTCTCTCCATCACACTCACCCACCAGAATCTGCTGCCCTGCCAATAGCCTCACAGCAACAAGACCACTCCTTCCTGGTGTGAAACTTCCAAAACTGTGAATCACAATGCAACTTTTCTCTTTATAAATTGATTGCATCTGTTATTTTTATCACAGTAAGGAAAATACAACTACCAGATACCAAGTAAGTATCTAGTATGCATCAGATCTCACTAAGTATTCATACTGAATCTTTAAAAAATAAAAGATAACATCCAATGGACAAGTTCCCATTTTATAGACTAGAAAACAAAGACGCAGATGTGTACAAAGTCAACAACCTAAGGTCATGCGGCTAGGTAGTACCAAAATTCAGGATTCAGCCTGAGTCTGAATCTCTCTCTCTCTCTCTCTCTCTCTCTCTCTCTCTCTCTCTCTCTCTCTCTCTCTTTCTCTCTCTCTTCACACACACACACACACACACACACACACACACACACACACACACACACACATATATACATATACACATATTTACTTCATATATTGGGGGGGCATGGTGTTTTAACTCTGGGTCTGGAAGTTGTCCCTGAGCTCTTCAGCTCAAAGGACACTCTACCCTACCCTTGAGCCTCAGCACCACTTCTCATTTTCTAGTGGTTAATTGGTGATAAGAATCTCACGACTTAGGGGGCCGGGAGTTTGGCCTAGTGGTAGAGTGCTTGCCTAGCATGCACGAAGACCCGGGTTCGATTCCTCAGTACCATATACATAGCAAAAAGCCGAAAGTGGTGCTGAGGCTCAAGTGGTAGAGTGCTAGCCTTAAGAAAGTCCAAGGATAGTGCTCAGGCCCTGAGCCCAAGCCCAGGACTGGCAAAAAAAAAAGAATCTCACAACTTTGTAGTGCCTGGGTTGGCTTTGAATCATGATCTTCAGATCTCAGCCTCCTGGGTAGCTAGGATTACAGGTGTGAGCCACTGCGAGGCCTGAATCTATATTTTTATCCTTTGCAATAAACAAGTCTTTTGTTGCAGAAAGAGTCAAGGTTGTATTTTCCATTATCTTCTAAGAAAAAAGGTAAAGAGAATCAACACAAATCTAAGGTATTTCTTCTGGAGGAAATGAGGCTCCAAGGAAGTTTAGGGGAATTTGTTCTTTGGTAGAAGTTTTCCTCTGGATTGTCCTGTTCTTACTTACCCTGGATGCAAGAAACACCTTTTGCAATAGGCGAGAGGATACCCACAATCCATCTCTGCTCCCACAGCCTGATTTTCTTTTCATATTCTAAAGCCAGCATTAGCAGATTTGGGGAAAGGTTTGTTGTTCAGTTTCTAAAAAGATTTCAAAGTTCTTACTTAAATCTTTCGGCTTTAAATCATTTTTCTTTTATTCACTCTTTGGAGATTTCCAAGGGATTGCCGATACTTGACTCTGCTTTGACAAAGCTCTCCTTGGATATCAGATTAGATAAGATGATGAATTGTATTTAAGACTCCACATAAGTTAAAAGCCCATGAGTTTTAGTGGAAAACTTTCTCAAACACTGTTAAATCTCATTGCTTGCAAAGAATGGAGAATGTTAGGAATGCCTCCTAAATAATCCAATTCATTAATGCTATTGCTAGGATTACTGAAGCCCAACAAACAGGACGATTTTCTTCATGTTTTTTTTCTTTTTCCTTTTTCTTTTTTTCCCCCACAAATAAGCCTACACAGCTAGCAGAAAGCCCTCAGATTACAAGAGGAAAAAGTTTTTATACTAAATGGAACTATCATTTGATGAAAACCATACGTTAGAAAATACATATATATATAATATTTCTATATCATTACTGGTTACATAGTGTCACATCCTCCATTGCCTGGCTATAGACTTCAGCAGGCAGAGAATGGTGTCAATAGCTTAACAAAATTCCTGGGCTGGGGTGTCGGTGGCCCATTCCTCTAATTCTAAGTACTCAGGAGGCTGAAACATGAGGATTGCAGTTCACAGCTAGCCTGGGCAGAAAATGAGCCTCTTATCTCCAACCAACCACCAAAAAGCAGGAAGGAAAACTATGACTCAAGTAGTGGAGTGCCAGTCGGGGGCAGGGGTTGGAGAAGAAATGAAGAAAAGAAAATTTGCTGAAACCATAGGTTTCTTTAGGTGTTCTAGAAGATTCAACATATTCCCCTCCATGATCTCTGTATTGACTGTAATGTGTTATTCTCAAATTAGCTTGGAAATGTTGGTCAGGAGTGTTTCTAGAACCAAGGCAATGTGGTTTAGATGGTGAAGATGGAATGGTGGCACCAGATCCAAGTCTTGGCTCTCCGTCTTACGAATGGCATGACTTTGAATCTCTCTCCTCAGTCCAATAGAAACAATGCTACCATATTCCTTGATCTTGAATAAGTTAGGTTAAGCATATATACATACATACATATATATATATATATATTCAACAAAACCTGCAGTCAAATTCCACTTCGCAAATAAAGTTTTATTAGAACTCACTCATACCCATTCCTTTATATTATCGTGGATACTCTCACCTTGGTAGAATAGAGTTTTGTATTTGTAATTAAGTCTGGCCCGCAGAGCCAAACACACTTACTAGAGGCTTTTCACAGAGACTTGGTCTTCAACACTGTCATATCAGCAAGATGACCCTCTGGAAAACACTGTCATGACTTTAATTTTCTTCTCATATGAATTTTCTTCCTTTTCATTTCAGCAGTTATTTTAGAAAGTACATAATGTATTAATGTGGTCAAACACATATATACATCATTTATAAAGAGACACATAAATACATTAAGCAAACAAACAAACAAAAAAAGCTTTAGCGGGGCACTGGTGGCTCCTGCCTATAATCATAGCTTCTTGGGAAATTAATGTGGACAAGTATGGTTTGAGACCATCTCAGACAGAAAAGTTCATAGCACATAGCTGAGCATAATGCTACCTTCGTAACCCATAGGTAATATAATGAGGGACTGCACCATCAATTTGAGGCCTGACAAGGCCTAGAAATTTTTTGCAAGACTCCATCTCAACCAGATATTAAGCTGCATGGTCCATATCTGTCACCCCAACCAAAAGAAACTCCCGAAAGGTAGATTGCAGTCCAAGTGTGCATCTGGACAAGAAGCAAGATCCTATCCCCCAAACAAACAGCGCAACAAGAGTCAGAAGCATGGCTCAGCAGCAGAGTACCTGCTTTGCATGACTTGGAGTTAAAACCCCAGTACTGTCAGAAATAATTATGTTAGTGGAGAATAATCAAAGTATTTAAGTTCAAGCCTGAGCCTTTACCATATTGAAGCACCTATTTGCATCTAGTTATTTTGCTTGAATTCTTGTATGGAGCTACATTATTTGAATATAACATAATATAGGAATCCATTTCCCTTTGAGTATTTGGGCTGTTCCCCAGTTGTTACTGTAAAACAGAACAGAGCAATGACCACAAATGATGACTTTCAGACCTACATCTGCTTGGTGAGGCCTGGTGAGGGGAATTGGTCCTGACCTTGTCTAACCTCAAGGAGCGAGAGCTGGTATAATGCAACACGGCCATCACCGAATTATTCTTGACTCACTGAAGATGTTCTCTGTCTGCTTGATGACAAATGCATTACACAGAATAGTTTCAGGAGTTTTAGAAGACAAAGGAGAAAAAAAATCTCAGTCCTCACACCGAGGAATCTCCAAGAATTAAACGTAGCCTAATCTGAGGTACCTCTGTGTCCCCCTCCTTCTTACCACTGCGAATTTGTTCTACAGCATCCAGGCACTTTCTCCATGGCACCTCACAGGGTGACCACATCGTTCCCTTCTCCACTCCATCCACACTGGCTGTTTCTCTGCCTGCTAACAAGACTGCACGTTTTCCTGCCTCGTGTATCTTTGAATTTAATGCTGCACTCTGAAAGATCTGAGATCCTGTACTCCCATTTGAATTATTAAAGCAGGTCAGTACTTATGCATTCAGAAGATTTTTTTTACCCATCCTTTGTGGTGTGGAAAAGGAATTGTACAACCATCAGAAGCCATTGGTTACCTGCATGAATATTCTCCTCTATTTTTTTGGGGGGGGGAGCAATTTTTCTAGTTTTTGGTACATCCATCACCCTCCACACACATACCTCTTTTTCTTTTCAAGATCATTCACTGGGCTGTGAGCCAACCAGTAGCCTGAGGAATTGATTGAACTCCTTCACATCAGGCATGTTTCTGTTGTTTCTTTCTCCTTGGCCTTGGTTTGAATTTTAAACCAAAGTCATCTCCATGCTTGGTACCAGAAGTGAAATGTTAGTTTGATCTATAGGAGAAATGCGTCGGCTACCATGAAGCTGTAAGCTTTATAAGGACTTGTGTTATGATCTCTGGAGTCTCATATCCATGATTATGGGAGATACCCTGACAGTGTTTACCAAACAGATGAATACACTGAGTATCAGCCATTGAAGTAGCAGGTGGCCATGGCACATTACACAGCACAGAGGACACTTGTAAGTGACAAATGTCTCATCCGTGAAACGTGAACTCTAGGGAACAGAGAAATTAAGGAGCATCTTTTGCTCTTAAGATTACACCTTCAAAGTCATTAAGTGCCTAGAGAAATGGGGCGGTTACAACACAATGTTTAGAACTGAATTTGGAATAAGAAAAGCCCGCTGTTTGTTGTGTTTTGTACCTGTCCTGGGGCTTGAACTCAGGGCCTGGGTACTATCCCTGAGTTTATGCTCAAGACTAGCACTCTACCTCTTGAGTCCCAGCTCCAGTTCTGACCTTTTGATAGTTAATTGAAGGTTAGAGTCTCATGGACTTTTTTTGTCCAGGCTGGCTTCAAATCACAATTCTCAGCTCTCATCCCCTGAGTAGGTAGGGTTACAAGTGAGAATCCCTGCTACCTGGTAGTACCAGGTTGTTTTGATCCAGAACACTATCCTCTGAGTTCCAAGTTTCTCTATTTTCTGACTCTTTAGTCATGTTATTACCTGCACTTCATTTCGCTCCTCTACACTTTATAATGTATGGTGAGGATTGAATGAAACAATCACTGTAATCTTGAGTGATGATAAGTGCTCAATAATGGGAAAGGAAGCGTGAGTTCCTTTCTCTATTTCTTTTTCTCTTTCCTTATCTAAGACTTTTTTTTGGTTATTGGAATGCTGATGGAACCTCTTAAAAGAGAGAGTTTCATGTAAAATAAATGAGCAAAAATTGTGGTGGAGTTACATTAAGATCTGTTTGAGGCAGGGCACTTGGAACTGAAAGTGTGATGCTTCACACATGGATGTTGGAAGAGATTTCTAAGAAGTAGGTAATTTTCCTTATTAATAAGAACTGTATTTATCTTTTTTTTTAAATCATAGCTTCACGATGAATCCCAGCCTGTACTCAAACTCATGATCATCGTGTGACTTCAGGCTTAAGCATATTCTGGCCATGACACCTCCCACCAGTTTTTTACCTACAGCTGAGAGAAGCTGGAGGGCTGTCCCCTCCTTATCCCAGCTCCTTAAAGGACAAAAGTGCAAGGCAGATTTAGCAAAGGGACTTTCGACAAAATGTCCCAGCTATACTTTTTCTGCAGATGAGGAAGCTGAAGGATGAGTCTAAGTCTGCAAATAGATCCAGGTGTCTTACCTAGTTCTAGAAAGGACAGGCAGATAGGTACAAGTTCTCCGGTAAAGAAAAGGATCTAAAGTCCCTAAAAATTTAGGCTCCAGTTCTCACAAACATCATTTAAAAGATGTGTACTCAATTGTTGGCTCTTTTCCTGACCTGTTGGCTAACTCTAAGACTATCACCTTCAGGAGGAACAGGCCAGCAGGAAATGTGCTCAGTGCTGTGCTTTGACCTCGCCCAGGCAGGGGGATGGGAGGACTACATTCCCTAATATACAATATTCTGCGACAGGGTTTGCTGCTCTCTAATCATACAATCTACATAATTTATCCTTTAAAAATGAGCCATAATCCCCAGAGTGTTTCCCTATTGATATCAAATGTAAGAGGGTATTTTGAAGGCCATGGCAGAATCACTGCTATACATTAACCTACACAAAATCAATCCATTTCCAAGTTAAGCATGGCCCTTAAAAAAAAAAAAAAGAATCACTAATGGAGCTCAGTGCATTTTGTTCATGCGATGTGTAGTCAGGAATCATGCATAATGTAATAGTGCAAATGCTAAAAGCAGCTCCCACAAACTAATTTAATCTCGCTTTAATGGACATGAGGAACCAATCTTCAAAAGAGACTGCCAATGAGACTCTTGGAGCCTCCCAGCAGCTTGAGAACAAGTTCCAATATTAGCTTTCTGTGAGTTCCTCCCCTCAACTAGTGCCTATTAAAGACAATTCAATATGGTCATTGAAATTATAAATAAAATAATGAAGCAGTGGCACCAACTCTCATGAAGCATGGGATGTAACTCTCTCCATGCTTTGCATAGATTCCCTAGGATTAAAATTTTACTCTTGGAACTTCTCAGTTCATGTGCTAACTCAGATGAGAAAAAATTATCTCCTATATTCTGGAGGATCAGCAAGCCCTCAGGCCAGGCAGAGAGACAAAGTCTGAACAAAAATCTGTGGAGTGAAGCCTGTGTACAATCAAAAGGATTAGAACTATACTGCTGGGTTTTGTCTCCTGGGGATCTCCAAAGCTCTAAACATGCATTTCTCACCTCTCATAATTAGAGAAAAAAGATCATTTGTCCATACAAACACAGGCACACACATATGCATACACATCGACCCAGAGGTGGGGGTGGGATGGGGATGGGGGAGAAGGGAGATGGAGAAAGAGAAGAGAGAGAAAAGAAAATGAAAAGAGAGAGGAGAAAGAGAAAAGAGAGAGGAGAAAGAGAAAAGAGGAGAGAGAAGGGAAAGGAGAGGAAGAATGAGAAAGTGAGAAAATTATTCCCTCATGATCAGAGAGGTTTATACCAAATAGCCTAACAGTAAATTTAGCTAGATATAGTATAGCATAGCCAACACTTAGGAACATTCTAGTGCTTTTAAATAAATGTTGCTAATTGCTTTGGACGTTTAGTATCTATCTACATAGAAAATAAAAGGAAGCTTGGATGGCCAATGGGAGGCCATAATGCATGTGTGAAAGCACAAAGTGGCACAAAGTGGATTTGAAAAAGAGAAAGTGCTTGGGGAAGGGTTAAGCAGCTGATATCACAATTTTTCAAGTCAAGGGAAAGCTGACGAAAGAAGAATTAGAGGTTAAACAATGTTATTTAGAGCTAGAAACCAACTAATAGACTCTAATAACACAAATTTCAAATACCAGGAGGAAGCATAAAGGGGAGAGGTCAATGAGACTTTGCTTTAATCCCTCCCTTCGATATTGAGGAATTAATAGATATTGACTAAGTGACAAATCCAGAAATGGAATTGTGGAAGTAGCTACAAAAATAACTAAAAACAAACATTAAGTAGATTTGTCCTTTTTAGTTGAAGTCTGGAGGTGGAGAGGGGTGCTTTGCTTGTGGTTCTGTATAATTTAATTTGTTACAAGGCATAAACTATAATTTCATTTTTTAAAATGGAAGTGGTGCTCAAGACAGAACAAAAGAATGTTGATTTTTCCTTACAAACACCTAAGCGATTTATGAAATAACATGCTTCAGTCTTTTTTGTTGTAAAAACACAAATATATTTATAATAAGAAAAATTGCCCAGAGGATAAACACTTGCATAATACAAACAGAATACTGCAATTTAAGCTTTTTTGGGGGGTGGGTTGGGGTTAGGGGGGTGTCAACATGACTTTAGTTTTAATGCCACATGTGACTTGTAACTGTAAAACCATGAAAAATAGTATGGAAAGTACACTGTGGTAGAACTCGGACATGTGGAGGTTGGTATGAATAAATAAGAACAGGAATGATAGAAGTGTATTTTCTTTTATATACAAAAATGAAGGCCCAAAACATGATTTGCTGAAGTAGTTACAGACAAGATGTGAAATTCTTTTACCTTTGCTTTGGTTAACACAGCGTAGGAGCCAGTTAAGGTCTTATTCCTTTTTTTTTTTTCATTGTTTCCATGTAGCTACTTTCTTTCATTGTCTATTTCTCTTTGAGCTATACTAGCATTTGAACTGGGGGCCTTGAGGTCACTCAGCTTCTTTGCCCGACTGTGGTTCGTTCTACCAGTTGAACCACACCTCCAGCCTGGTTTTTTGCTGCTTAATTTGGAAGTGAAATCTGGCAGACTTTTCTGAGATGCTCTGGATATCAGCCTCCCAATGAAATGAGTATTACAGCCATGTGCAACCAGCATCTGACCGTATTTTCTATGTATAATTGAGAAAAATAAAACCTTCAAATTTTACACAAAGAACTGTTAAGAGTGTAGTATTATCCAGTATATTTTCCCCAATAAGAGGTGTGAATTATTTCTGTACTGCTCAACACAGCATTCACCAGTCACTGGTATATTTTGAGTATTTAAAGTGTAGCCAGTACAACTGAGGCTCTTCAATCTTAATTTTAGTTTATTTTCCTGAATTTTCCTTCAAACATTTACATGTAGCTACTGGCTGCTGCAGCTACTCCAGACTACTGGATAGAAGTTTGAGTTTCTTCCTCTGCTTTACTTGGGTATGTTCTTTGTATAACATAAGAACTCTAGAACTTATTAAATTGGAAAAAAAAAAGAAACAAAGAAAGAAAAAGAAAGCAACCATAGAAAAACACATTGGAACTTAAGGTCTACAAAAAAAAAAATTCTCGAGTTCCTAGTCATTTAGAAATACTGAAAATAAATCTTCGGATGATTCTATGCCATTTAAATGTGTGATTGTTGTTCTTAATGTACTATGTTATTTCTCTTTTCTTTTTTTTGCCCTTATGGTTAATCTCACGTTGTTACTGTATCAGACATTGTCACCTGGTATATTGTATATGGTTTTATTTATTTATTTGAAATAGGGAAGGGAAGGGGGGAAAAAGATGATTTGGAGGGGCTGGAGGCAGGGAAACAGGGACAAAACCCTGAGAAGGGGTATGAATGTGTGAGAAGTAATGCACTTACTACCTGATGCATGTAACTGGAACCCCTCTATACATTATCCTAACTATAAAACAAAAATAAAGTATGGACAGTAGGGAGAAAGTAGGAGATAAGCAGGAAAGAAATATAGACCTATTTGAATATAAGTAAATATTTTTAAAAAGAAATTGCTTCCCTATTTCTATCCTTGGAAAGATAGTCACCCTTGAATAGATGGTTCCAGCACCTGAATCAATATGAAAAAAATGCAGATGCATTGCCTACCTTCTAATAGCAAGGTAGATTATATATATAATATAATCCCATATAATTATAAATACAAATACTTATTATTTTATGTATTAGCAAAAGCTCTCCTATATACAGAAACAAATTATCACTAAATATCAGTGGCCATGCCCAACAAAGATGTATTTTATTTTCTCATGGGAAAGTCAAGGCAGAACTATTCGCTCCTTTTCCTTTTTCCATTTTATATTTTCATATTATCTTTAAGTAGTTGTGCAAAGGAGGTGCCATTTAACAAAGCAGTTTATGAATATAATGCATCTTGATCAGTACCATCCCTTTTAACATTTTTACCCACTCCTCCCCTTATTTAATTTTGTGGTATATAAATATATTCTTGACAGCCTTCTTCCCCACTTCTCCTCTTCTTTCAGCTTCTGCTCTCTCCATGGTTCCACCTACTCCTCTTCTTGCATGTACCCATTCCCTGGTGCTGATTTTGTCAGGCTTAGGCCTAGTGTTTCTAAAAGATTATACTATTTGAGCTTTCCATAGAGTCTATCAGTCAATTCATTTGTAACCACTTGCACATTGCCCAACATGTTTACTTATCAATTTATAGGCACATTGCAACTACCACAAATAGGGGAATCCATGCAACCTTTCTCTACGTCTGGCTTATTTCACTTAATATAACTGTCTCCATGTCTTCCTGTTTCTAAATAAATAGTGCAATATTATTCTTTCTAATAGATGAGTAAACCAGCCTAGAATTTATTCTTCAGGAATATCACAAGCATAAATTCATGTCTATCTGTAACTTAGGTACTTATATTTATTTCAGTTTTCCAAAGGAGGAAAGTAAATGACAAGAAGTTGAGCAACTTGCCTAACTCTGTTACTCAGCCAGTAAGTACAAAAGGGGGATTTCAGTCCATCGCTCTGCTCTGAATTCTGTACCTTAACAAGCAGATTATGTTTTAATTATTTCAAAAACAGTGTTAACAAAACAAGATATTGGGAAGGGGTGGGGAGATAGAAAGTGGGAGAAAGAAATGAAGCATATCAATGTTCAAGAAGTAATGCACCCACTACCTGACGAATGTAACTGTAACCCCTCTATACATTACCCCAACAAAAAAATACAATATTTTAATTGTATAAAATGAAATTTCAACTCTTGAAAAATGATGGGACATTTTAGACCAGGAAAATAGCTGTAAACTAATGCTAAACTCTGTATCCATATGGTACACATTCCTGGATGAAGTTGTAAGGTCTCAGTCAATTGATACATTAAACAACACATATCCATATAAATCATGACTTTAATTCTATTAGAAAATTGTATGTTTATCTCCTGATAGCCCTAAAATGAAAAGAGCTGAGAGCCAGAAAATCCATTTTGCTGTTTAGTACACTTTGTCAGACTGGGGTTGAATTTCAAAGCCACAGGCAAGCTGGCTATAGTTGATGGTTTGGGTGTTTTAGGGTTCTTTCTTCTTTCTTTTCTTTTCCCTGTCCTTTCTTTACAACTCTTTTGATTAGCCTTCAGCAAGTTACATAGGTTGTTCTCGTGGTATCTCTTTTGACTGGATTATAATACTTGATGACAATTTGGATAAGTTGGAAGCAGATGGTTCTTGACGATTTTCATGGCATCAGTTACAAACCATGCAAGAAGCTTTTTCTTCCTTTGTTTACACTTCCCTTGGAAGTCTCTCCAGTCGATCGTTAAACTTTCATTTTTCACAATGCTGATTAAGGCATACTCAGAGGCAGATGTTACTTCGAACCATTTTTAACAATTTGCATTAAGCACCAAAGCTAGCTTTGTACTTGTTCCAGTCTATCAATTTACCCTTTCAAAGCTTCAAGGTCAATCTCTGAAATAGAGCAACTGCCTTAACAACTCAATGGACCCTAAACAGAAATCCCGTACCTACCTTGTATCTACATGTTGGCTAGTCAACACACAGGATAATTCAGTAGTGTTCTTTGTGGAGGAAGAGCATTGTCTGAGAGACAGTTCATCAACACAGAGGAATCCAGAATGAAATCTATCGAAGCAGTTCTAGAATCAGAATGACTGACAGTTCAGAAGTACCAAACTCACTGTACATCACATCTCAGATGCAGTTCAAAGAAGTCTTCCTTTTCTCCATGTTTTAGTGATTGTGTGAACTGCATACTATTTAGTTCTGCTTCAGATAAGAGTGGATAAAAGTCTCCTTAGGTACAATGCAATGTTGACAATCTCATTAAATGCAAATTGTGATAACATTCCATTGTACCTTAGGAAGCTAACTTTTCTCTCCCCTCCCCCCCTCCGCCCGGGCCCCCGATAATTCCCACGTTCATTTCCTTTACGTAAAAATGATAAACCCTACTCAGGAAAATAAGTAGAAGACTAACTGTTCTCTTTCTTCTTTTTCCTTGGTTGGTTTTTCAGTCTTATTTCTGCCCATTTCTTTATGTATAGATGGATGAATGTGTACATTTGTTTGTTGTTACTGGGGCATGAGTCTATGGCTCTGCACCCTTTGAGCCATACCTCCAGCTTTAAAAGCAGGTTATTTCTGAGATGGAATTTTTTGGGATTTTTCTGTCTAGGCTTCAAACTTTGATCCTCCAACAGCCTCTTGAGTAGCTAGGACTACAGAGATGAGCAGAGACACCTGAGTCTACTTTGTTTATGAGGTAAGATATTTTCCAGTTGATCTTGCCTTGTGAACACAAGGCAAACAGCTAGGAATGCAAGCATGCATCACCATGGACTTCATCACATTTTTAAAAAATTTTATCGTCAGGGTGATGTATAGAGGGGTTGCAATTACATTCGTCAGGTAGTAGGTACATTACTTCTTGAACATTGTTAGCCCTTTCCATGGTTTTACAGTATTTCCAAGCTTTAAATTAATCTTTGTGAATCCCAGATTGTGAATATGGGTAGCTTTTTGTTTGATTTCTTAAATACTGAGGGACCAAAGACAGACTCTGGAAGTTGTAATAAACAAAGAAGAACTGGGGTTGATTTGCATGCTAATAGGCAAGAGAATCTATCAAGATCGAATATATTTACAAGAATGATTCTCTTTCTTACAGGATTTTTTTTTTTTTAGCTAATACGTTTTTTAGCAGTACTATTCACTTTGGGTTATAGGTGGTCATGGCCTTCACTGATTTTGTAAAGTACTGAGAGGCAGTAAAGTATATATACTTATATATTCTACATATACGTATTTTATATAACATATTTTATATAACAGACATATATTATATAGTGTATATGTATGCATCATCATCATCATCATCATCATCATTAGTAGTACAATTATTATTATTCAGGGTTGGCGAGGCCACCAGTGGATAGCTTTTAATACTCACAGATTTTAAAATGGGCATGCTGTGAAGAAAAAGAGAAAAGAGGAGGTAGACTACAGAAAAGTAGCATGGTCACTCAAGAGGCAGAGAGAAAAGGAGACAAAATAGCTAAAAACCTTATTGTGATTTCCTTGGAGTTAGGATGAGTGAACTTGAATTTTTGTAAAGGCTCTCATGATTTGGGCAAGAAGACATTGTCTGGAAGCTCAGAAGTGCGCTGATGAGGTAGATGGGTCTATACAACTTTCAGATGGAAGCATAAGCTGGTAAATAAATCAAAACCTGCCTGACAATCAAATGAGAACAGGGGTTATAGAAGAACAAGGAAATAAAGACCAAAAAAATGAGGAAATAAGGAGGGATAGTAAATCTTTACCCATACAAGAAACAGAAACAAGATATGCCTGTCAGGAAGCCAACAAATTTCACTAACTCAAGGCCAAGCTCAGTAATGAAGAAGGTGCCCAAGACAAAAGACCTGGTCTAAAATTCCATCTTCCCTTTGACCTCGCTACACCCCATGCCCTTTTCCTCTGTCGTATTACTTTTCTAAAACTTTCTAATATCTATATTTACATTCCCATCTTGCATGAAGTTTTCTCTTGCAAGAACTGTGGTGTCATAGCTGCCCTAAACTTTCTGGTAACATATTTGGTGCATTGGCTGGGATGTTAGAAATTAAGAATGTCTTATTCTGACTAGGATTCATAGAATGCCTATGTTATAGTTGCTCCCATTTTACAGATGAATTTTGGGGAAAAATAATAACTACCATGCTGGTATAAATGCCAGGCCTTATAGCTTTCAGGCTATAACATACAATGTCTTTAAAATATAAGAAAGTGCAAATACAATAACTGGAAAGTCATGTTGTGAAAATTCAGTGTTCTATGCATGTAATAACATGCATAACAACCACCTATAAACAAATAAGAAAGTTGAATTTGGCAACTGTGGCTTTAGACTCTTGAGCTTAGCAAAGATGAGTTGGCCCAAAAGGATATAAACTTTTGGCAGGACATTTGGCAACACCTCACAAAAGTTAATCTTGGAAAGATCCCTTTTCCAGTAGTTTTGTTTCTGAGAATTTAATCCAAAGAAATAGACAGATTAGACAGACAGACAGACAGGTAGATAGGTAGATAGGTAGACAGATATAATAGACGATTGATTGCTAGACATAATGATGACTAGATTGATAGATTATATATACTGATATACAGAAAAATAATTACAGCATCTACAAATAGTGGCTAATTAAGATAAATAATAGATTGACTAAAGCTATTGTTTGAAAAATCATAATCTGCTTCATTATTAACAAGAGAAACCCAGAATTTGCACATGGCAGAAAGCAAAACACCAGGAATAGGAAAGAATACACAGCAATTCTATGAACGATGATGAGAAGTTGTATTAAAAAATGCTAACACTGATTGATTCCTAATAGAGAATTTCTCACAACTTTTTCTTTTTGTCTATATTTTCTTACATTTTCCACAGTAAGAATGCATGCATTTATTGTATACATTAGGCACAAGTTATAACTTATTTTTCACAGTTTTGTTCTTCAGAATAGAGCCCTATAATTTAGTAAACGAGTTACTTTTATTTTCAACTTTTCAAGCAAAAGAATATTCACAATAAATATTGGTTCCCAGTTCACTAATCATTATAGAGACAATACTTGTAATGTACAAAAGTACATATACTTGTGATAGGTAAGCTTGCTCTTTTAAAGTTAAATTTTACTTCTGCTTTCTTTTCTCTCTTTTCTTTCCTTTTTATTTGTGCATGTATGCCACAGCAATAACAATATTGCTGCAAGTGGAAGATCTAAGGACAGTCTGTAACTCAATTAGTCAAAGCTTTTGCCACTCGAAACACATTTGGATTTTGGTTAGAAGAGTATGCTCCCAAACAATAACTTGTTGCTTGAATATTGTAATCATTATCTTGGAAAATAGTTCATAAAACCTCCCACACTGGGTTTTCAGGCTTCTGAGTATCTGAATGGTTCTTGTCACAGTCTCAGCTACCAAACCGGTTTCTTCTTTCACCCTGAACCCATGCCAGGAAGACATCTGTGCCCTCAGCCCTTCCAATATAGTCCATCTGCTGACTTCCCCATGTCCAGAACAATATGGAATTTACAATGCTAGTTTCTATATACATCCTTAAGTCCTGTGATTTCTTTTTTAATGCGACTTATCTAGGGTTAGTATTTTCATAAGGAATCCCAGCACTCAAATGCACCCATTCGGCCAACAATGACTAGAAATCAGAACTGATATCAAAACTGACCTTGTCCAGAAAGGTCTGTGAAACACGTTTTTATAGAAAGTTCTCTGGTCAAGCAAATTCCTGTTGCTAAGCCAAGCCCTCACCACCATCTTCTCCCTACAAAAACAGAACCATGTCTTTGGAAAGAAGATGACATTTGTTTGGCATTTAGCTCATCATGAAGAGAAGTCACATGTCCTTTTGACAAATTAACCCTAAGGAATAGATTCTACTCCAAAATGGACTAGCAGATTGGGCCAATTCATAGATCATCTGTTTACCTTGTAAACAGAAAAAAAAATATTTATAGGACAAGAGAAATTCAGCGCATTTTTGTGATTAGAAAATATTTTCTTCTAGTTTTTCAAGTTATCATGAGACTGTTTAATATGGATTATCTAGCTCTAGGTTATCATCCACAGAGGAAAAGAACATGAACACAGAGCTGGTTAAAAGAGACCTGATGTTCCTTATTCTAAACCATCCTGTGCTTCGTACACCAAAGATAATACTCAACACACTGTTCAGCATTACTGATGTACACACTATGACAAAGATTTGACTGGGAAGGAAAAAATATGCTTAAGGAAAAGGGGCCATTGATGGGGTTTTGAAAAGAAAGTGGAGAAACAAAAACAAATCGTGGAGATTATATAGGTAGGTGATGGGATAGTCTCTGCCATCATCCACAATCATCTCTTTTTTTCCTCACATGTGAAGTTCATTTTTGTTTCCTTCCCCTGGTGGATGCTTAAAAGCAATCTCTATTTAGAACTTTTGGGAAATGAGTTCTCGTGATTAGGAACACACAGTGCTTCTTTTCTTTCTTCTTTGTCTTGCTTTACCTATCCTCTTCTTTCTTCTTTCTTTCTTTCATTCATTTCTCTTTCTAAATTATCTCAGTATATAGTCCAAGCCTGCCTTGAGCTTGCAGTCCTCCTGCCTTGACTTCTTGAGTGATGAGATTGCCAAGCATGATGGTACACACTTGTAAACACCTATTCATAGCCCACTAAAACCCTAGCGTTACCTCCAGAAGGTCCGTTGTCTGCCAATTGATATACCCTCAAAAAACCACTGTAAAAGTGCTCATTAATAAAATCTGTATAATAAAAAATATATGCCATCTAATGATGGTCAGGATACACTTCAGTGCCGTCTTACTCTCTTCCTCCTCGACACATTTTAGAATGGAGAAACTATGAGCCCATCCGGGTCATTCTGACCACATTCCCTTATGATAACCATGGCTAGATAATATGAAAGCAGCAGCTGTCCCAGCTTTCTCTGGCACACAGCCCTTCCTCCTGGCAAGTGTTCTGACCATCAGTGATGCTGGTTCACTTGTAGAAAGGTAACAGCATTCCAGACACTTTCGTGTTTCCACTCTGGCAACTGAACATTCTGAGTTCCCAGGCTTCTGACTTGTTTTCCTATGTACATGATTTGGAGAACTGGGTAGAGACTTTCTTCTAAACCAATAGTTTCTCTTTCAGAGAATTCCTCCAATATGTTGTAAGATCAGAGCCCACAAGAAACCCCAGGATCAGTGGATCTGAGTGATACAAGTCTCTGGATAAACTCAGAATGGTTCATCCATCGGGGAATACCAAAGCAGACAGGGTTATGCAAAGCAAGTTACTTTCAAAAGTGCAGGGCCAAGCAAGGAAGAGAATGGTGAAATGCCTGCCTGAGGGAGACCAGAGAGCTGTTATGGCACCAGTGGGCAGTAGCTAACCGATGGCTTCCCACTCTCCTTCCTTTTGCTTGCAGTGCTTGCCCAGCCTACCCTCCATACAGGGCTGGCCTCTGCATCTGGGGATGAGGATGAAAAGTAAGCAAATGTCTACTCAGTCTCCCAAGATGCTGTTTTCTTCCTGCCAAAAGGGGAGAAGAGTTTGCACATGCCACACTCTTCTCTCTTTCTACATTGAATTCTTCCTCTATGTCAGGAAGAATAGTAATCCCCTTATTCCATGCTGCAGAAAGCTCAACAGATAACAGGACAGCTATGCTAAAGGTACAGCAGAGATATACCTTTTTTCTTTTCTTTTTTCCTTCCTTCCTTCCTTCCTTCCTTCCTTCCTTCCTTCCTTCCTTCCTTCCTTCCTTCCTTCCTCTCTTCCTTTTCTTTCTTCTTTTTCTTTTCTTTCTTTCTTTCTTTCTTTCTTTCTTTCTTTCTTTCTTTCTTTTTGTCATTGCTGACTCTGGGGCTTGAACTCTGAGACTCGGCACTATCCCTGAGATTCTTTTGCTCGAAGGTAGCACTCTACCACTTGTGCCACAGAGCTCATTTGGATTTTTCTGAGTACTTTAGTGGAGATAAGCATCTCACTGACTTTACTGACCAGATTAACTTCAAACCACCATCTTCAGATTTCAGCCTCCTAAGTAACTAAGATTATAGGCATGAGCCACAAGTGTGTGTGTGTGGGGGGGGGTGTTCATGCCAGCAGTCTTGAACTTGAGGCCTAGGAGCTGTCTCTGGGCTGCTTTTGCTCAAAGCTATCTCTCCACTGCAGCTTTTTGGTGGTTAATTAGAGGTAAGAATCTGATGGGCTTTCCTGCCCAGGCTGGCTTCAAGCCACCACAATACTCAGATTTCAGCCACCTGAGTAGCTAGGATTTCAGGTGAGCTATC